>NW_024720226.1:362500-392500 GCF_018991925.1 Homarus americanus
CAGTATAAAAATATATATGCAAATTGGACTGTAGAAAATTATTGAAATGTAAATTGGACAGTAGAAAAATAGACATACAAATTGGACAGTATAAAAATAGATATGCAAATTAGACAGTATAAATAAATAGAAACCCTGTATGCAAATTAGACAGTATAAATATAGACATGAAAATTGGACAGTATAAAAAATAGATATGCAAATTAGACGGCATAAAAAATAGTTATACAAATTGGACAGTATATAAAATATATATATGAAAATTAGACAGTAGAAAAAAATATATACGCAAATTGGACAGTTAAAAAAAATATATATAGGCAATAGACAGAACACAAAGGCTGTCCCAGGGTGATAGAACCTTGTTTTTCACGTGTTGAAATGTTAGTATCACAGCCTCGCTACGACCGACCCGAATTTTTTTTTTTTTTTTTTATGTGAAAAATTCTACGACAAGCGACAGAAAATGTGTTTGTTTGTTTATTTATTTGTTTCTATGTTTGGTGTTAGTTGACGTATTTTGGTTCTTTTGTTTAATTTGTTTTAGTGTTTTGTGTGTAATGTTTCGTTTGGTTGGGTTATGGTAAGGTAGTAATCTGCCTGAACTGATGAAGCAGGAAAATAATTTGTTGAGAGTGGAAGGTGTCGAGAATGGATCAGGAAGAGGGGCAAGAAAAGGGTAGGCAGAATGTTAGTAAGGGGAGAAGAGTCCTCGGGGAAAGAAGCAGTGATGAAAACGGCTGAGAAAGGTTGAATGGGGTTGAAAAGGATTAATATATATGGTCAAAAAGAGTCAAAATGGATTGAAAAGATTTGAAAAGGATTGGAAATGGTGACGAAAAGGTTGAAAGGGGTTAAAAAGATGAGTATATGGGAATGAAAAGTGTTTAGAAAAGGTTGATAGAGGGTTAAAAAGTGTTGAGATGGATTGAAAAGGTTAAAACAGCGTCGAAAAAAGGTTTAAAAGGATTGAAAGTGAAAGAAAATAGTAAAAAAAAGAACTTGGAAAAAGAGATTCAGTTTACGGGGACAGCGAGGGGCAAAAAATGTTCCATTTAAAGAGGGTTATTTGTCCTGAAGCTAGAATAGAAACGGTCAGGCCATTTTAAGGTTATCGTAGGAAAGGGGCATTGAAGAGGGGGTATGAGGGGGGAGGAAAAGGAGTCGGAATCACCCCTCTCAAAAAAGGAAGGTGGGGGGGGGTGTCATGCTATTTTAATGACCAGAGAAGAATTTTTTGTTTTCGTTTTTCAGAATTTGTTGTATAGTGGAGAATCTTGACTGTGGTTGTTGAAGCCCTCTGTGTGCTTAAGATAAAACACCAGTGAGGTAATTCATCTTGAGCTACACACACACACACAGAGAGAGAGAGAGAGAGAGAGAGAGAGAGAGAGAGAGAGAGAGAGAGAGAGAGAGGTTTTTTTTATCCCAGGTGTATACATTTACCCGACCTGACTAACTCACCTGGACCATAGTGTATATCTGACCCGAGTATAACCTGAACTGGGCGTAACCAAACTTCACTTGATTTTTAACCTAACGTAAATTTAACCTAACCTGAAAATGACTGTTACTCTAACCTAAACCACTTATATTTAACCTAACCTTACCCTAACCTAACTTACCCTGAAGTTAACCTACCCCTAACATAACTTATCCGTAATCTAATTTAAGCAACCAAACCTAACCTAACCTAACCAAACCTAACCTAACCTAACCTAACCCTTTAGATGTTAACATGCTTCTTGAATCATTAACTTTGTCATTTAAAGATTTTTTTTTTATCATTGTACACATTAAAAAACATCACATATTTTCGTCACATATTGTAATCAAGGATCAGGGGATAATAACAGATTAGGCAGAGTTTGGGACGGTAGAGGTGGGTGAAGGAAATCAAAGTCTGGATTCCGGAAAGTTGAAAAAATTAGGATTAGGAGAAGTGGATTAGGAGAAGGATTCAGAGGCACCAATCCTAAGATATGAAAACGGCTTCGTGATTGATTGATTTCTTGCTTGATTGATTGATGGATGGATTGATTGATGAAGGTATTTCCTCATGGTAACAAATAATTCCTGACTGGAGGAGAACTCACTATCATTACATGGCAGTAATACCTTCGTTTTAGTCTAACTCATATATGAATTGGTCGACCTCTTGGGGATACACAGGTATAAATTAATTAGCTTTATATTATTTTCATGGATTTACAACTGTTTTATAGATATTTTCTTAATATTTACCTTCTGTAGAAATTCTGGAGAGAGAGAGAGAGAGAGAGAGAGACATGATAAGAGACAAATTGGAGGAGATATATTAAGAGAAAGAGAATGATGAGAGATTACGAGTGAGGTAATTAGTATCACAGATATTAGTGAGAGAGAGAGAGAGAGAGAGATTATGAAGACGAGGGAGATGAAGACACTTAGATACCAAGAGAGAGAAAGATACAGAAAGAGAGAGAGACAAGAGACAGAAAGAGACAAGAGAGAGAGAGAGAGAGAGAGAGAGGGGGATGCCATTCGCACTAGCACATTAAGGTCAATTTTTTTTCTAAGTTTCTCTCGGCTGTGTCTGTAAAGGTTATAATGCCCGACAGGCTCCATGGGCCACCACCAGTGTCGCCCACCCCGCCCACTACCACCCACTCCCACCCACAGCCGTCCACTATAGTCCACTGCCGCTCACTGTCACCCTCTGCCACTAATTGCCATCTCTTCTCTTTCAGTGCCATCCTGTACTGCCATCTACCTATCATTCTCCACCCATTCCCGCCCACTTTTGACCAATTCTCTTATACACTTCCACCTACTGCCACCCATTCCCGCCCACTGCTTGTCATTCCTCCTCTTAGTCTTTCACTGTCTAGTCTTACACCCACACCCGCCCACTATGTTGTGTATAGGCCACTGTCTCCAACAATATATCCTTCCCACTTCCTCCGTTATTTGTTATTTTCACCCATTACTGTCCACACTGTCGTCACTCCGGCCATACTGCTTCCTCCACCACTCTAATTATTCACTCTGGCCACACACCCTACTAGCATGTTATTGTTGTTGTTGTTATATTGTATTACTGCGATACAACAACAAAGGTCTGTAATCTTGTATTCTAGATAAATTTATTTACTAGTCATTAACAATTAAAAAAGATACAGTGTTCTCTTTTTTATTACAGGGATTACAGAGATGACTTTGTAAGAGTGTAAATTTGTACTCCACATTGAATCGATCGTTCTTTTTTTTTCCTTTCCTATTTCATTCTGTTTGATAGATGCTTTCCCCGAGTGCTTGATTGTCAAACTGACCTCGGTGAACGAAAAAGTTTGAGTGGTACTGCACGATGAATGATTCTTTATTCAGGGACATACAGTATATTCAGTTATGGTAGTAAAATTACTATCATGTAAAATAACAAGTTTTTTAATAATATTGATCTTTAATATAATTGTCATTTGAATTATTATAAGTAAATTGAACATTCATTAATTCATTACACCAGACTCTGAGTCTGTCACAGTTTCCCTCCCTCCACCCCTTCCCTCCATCTCCCCCCTCCACCCCTTCCCTCCACCCCCCTCCCCCTCCCTCTACCCCCTCCTTCAGTCTCCAGGTGCCAGGTGAAGCACGTCGTAATAACTTTATTTTTACCATAGTTAAGATATAATATGATTAACCCTATAAAAACACACATAAAAATGTACACAAAAAACACACACACACACACACACGACTAATTTCTGTACACACACGGTTAAGACTCCTTTCATTTATATTATATTAATCACTATTCAAATTACATCAACGCCGTGACTACTAATCCGATTAATGACAAAATATTATTATCAATATATTAATAGACTCGGGGCTTAATTTGTCTACTTGTTTCAGAATTAATGAATAAAACTGATATGAGCGATGCTTGCAATGGAGATATGAGCTGAATGATTCAAAGGATTTGTTTCCTCTCTCTCTCTCTCTCTCTCTCTCTCTCTCTCTCTCTCTCTCTCTCTCTCTCTCTCTCTCTCTCTCTCTCTCTCTCTCCTTCAGACAGTTGGAAGAGTAATGATAAAAGATGAATATTAATAATGATAATAATGATGATATTAATAATGCTAATGATGGTACGAAATATGATAAAACTCTCCGTAATAATAATAATGATAATAATAATAATAATAATAATAATAATAATAATAATAATTACATAAGGAAATATACTGATTACCCTCAAGTTCACACACAAAAAAGTGAACAATGTGTTTCCTTGGCAGATGTGCAAATATTCTATCCTTCACAAGTTAGGTTGGCATGGATTGTCAACAAATTACCAGAAATGCGAAGATTTACAATTGCATGCAAATTCCTTCGACTCTTTTGTCTGTGAGGCGAGGCGACATTACTTCTTCATTTTCTGGCCAGCATAAAGAAACCCGAACTCAGAATTGTGTATATAAGATCCACCAAGGCAGGAAGACGGAGGATAACAGTGTACTGGGGAAGCATTGATCAAAGTAAAGTCAATGTGTGTTTGTTCGTAAAGGCGGTCATGTCCTTCGCCACGCTTCACCAACGCTCAAGAGACCATAATTCTAGACAGTAAAGAGGTCTTATTGTGATATATCTGCCTACCAAGTTTCCTTAAGATCCAGGGCTATTTCTTCCAAGTATCGCGTTAACAGTGTAAGATAGTCACACACACACACACACACACACACACACACACACACACACACACACACTGAACAGCTAATGTTAAAAAATATATAAACAGAATTGCGGTGGGATATCTTAGTTAGGGCGGTGGAGCGTGGCAACACCTCACCTTTAAGGTAGAAGGCAGGTGAGAGAGGTGAGGTGAGGGGAGGGAGGATCGCTCATGCAAAAATAACAGCAAAGTATCTCATCCAGTAATGCTCAGGTGTCTAGCTCTGTATTTGTCCCCTGTTGTTGTAAGTAACGCCTTACCCTAGATCACTGTAATTGTTTGATCTGTTGAATATATACCAAAAAAAATACACATTATGAACTTATATATTCAAAAGGTGTATGGAAATTATGTATGTAATGCGTGAAAAAAATATACACGCTTTTGATTATTTTTGTTGGGTAAACTTCAGTGCTCGATTCTGTAACAATTGCCCAAAACGGAATACGCCAGTTTTTGACACCAGAGGCAAATTTGTCCTAGCCATCAACGTGAAAATGACCCAAAAATTATATTGTTTAAATTGCGTCAGAAATGCGTTGAGCCCTTGTTATGATTATTTGTGTTATCGTATTCACACTTACAAAGGAGAAATTCGCTCACGAGTCTCTGAAAATTCGGGATCTCTTTTTTCCTTCCAGTAAATTGCTCCGGTGAAAGCATTAAGACAAGGTTCCTCTACGAGACCCTTGGTGGTGCTTCACGGGGCAAGCATAAACGAAAGGGAAATAGACAAGCGAATAAAAGGGACAGATAGAGAAACTGATAGACAGGTAGACAGGAATAGACAGTTATAAGCCCCTCACTTCATATGTTCCACACTGTTACATTATCAATATGTCGTCACGTTCATATTAGCACACGAGTCGCGCTGGACACACACACACACACACACACACAAACACACACACACACACACACACACACACACACAGCAGACGGGCTTCCTCACTGTCAACTAAAACACATAACCGTTGTAAAAATGAACATATTTACACCTTATGAAATAGTTATGGAAAGAGTCTTAAGTAGGAGCCTTAAGTAGAGGTCTTTATAGCATAAGCCATCCTCACTGTCGACTAACCCACTTAACGTGTGTAAAAATGGATACACATTAATGACTGTTTATAAGACAGTCATAAAGAAAATGGGAATACTGTACCAGGTGTAGTTTTTATATATATTTCGACACGACACAACCAGGTACAATTATGTAAATACAGAATTTGTGTACATGAAACAAAACCTGACTTATTATTATTATTATTATTATTATTATTATTATTATTATTATTATTATTATTATTATTATTATTATTATTATTATTATTATTATTATTATTATTATTTCTCGGTGAGTACAAGATTTTGCATATACAGCACTTCAATGACAACTTTGTATTAATCTGAGTGAGGACACCTTGTTTGTATATACTGTATACTGTATAATACAGTTAGGACAAGTAACAAAGCTTAGCTGGTTGACTCACAAAGCGTTGGTAGAATTCAGCTTGAGTCTCCCCGGGAAATTCAGCCAACGTTCTAATATAAAATAAAACTCAACATTACACTACCAATATTGCATCTAGACTCGAATGCCAATATACGTATAAGAGAGATGAAAAATAATTCTTCTAAAAAACACAACAGAGTAGTACTGGCAAATACAATATCTCAGTTACACTCTAATGAAAAGTCAATAATGAATTCCTCGTTTTGTTTTATGTGAACTTTGACGAAACATCATTGAATTCAGGAATTATACAGCGGCGTTGTAGAAGCCTTATTTTGTCATACACTAAGAACACGGGGGTTGGATCCTCGCGTAAATTAATCAATATGTTAATAAATGATGAGAGTAAACTTATAATTAGTTATATATGACTAATTCTTAGTTTATAATATATGTATTTATATTAATGCATATTAATATGGTATTGTTTGTTTTACAATACTGTGCCATTTACTTCTCCCCTGGCACCTTAAGGTATAGCTAAGCTGGGATCGAACCCGTCTCTCACGAATGGAGGGCAAGTGAAATAGTGAATGGCACAGTATTGTAAAACAAATACCATGTTAATAAGAATAATTGATCTTTATCTTTGCTTTGAATGGACCACATCGTTATGACAGGCTTTTATCTTCTTGCCAAGATTTTTATTTATATCTTATGCTGTTCACATCCGCCAGAATTGACATTACGTATTTTAATCAACGTGTTATAAACATCATACTGTAATTTATACATCCATTCCCTACCTCTAAGAATATGGGGAGAAAAGAGATACATACAGACAGACAGACAGACAGACAGACACATAAACCAAATTACAGACAGACAGACAGATAGACAGAGAGATAAACATGTTGGGCACAGTACCAGCATGATGAGTGCTACCCATTACGGTGTATAATAGGGTAAATTGGGATAATCACCCACTTGATGGTTTAAATCATCTCCCCAGGTGATCACCCAACTATTACCTGTGGTTAATTATTATTATTTTTATTTTTATTATTATTATTATTATTATTTTATTTTTATTTTTTTTATTATTGTTGTTGTTGTTGGTGTTGATGGTGGGGGTGGTGACGCTGGTGTTGTTGTTGTTGTTGTTGGGGGTGGTGGTGTTGGTGTTGATGGTGGGGGTGGTGGTGTTGTTGTTGTTGGGGTGATGTTATTGTTTCTTCTTTTTCCTTCCATTTTTGAGCCCAGACCAGATTGTTCAGGCATTACATCCCTCATAAAAAAAATTGTCGACTCTCTCGTCCTTCTCTCTCTCTCAGTCGTCTCTCTCTCTCTGTCTCTCTGTTTTTTCTGTCCCTCTTCTGTCTCTCTCTCTCTCTCTGTGTGTCTTCCTTTGTATCTCTTCTTGTCTCTATTCACATTGCCTTCCTGCCAGCGTCAAAGTTATGAAGCTTGTGTTATCCACGGTCTCTCTCTCTCTCTCTTCTCTCTTCTTTCTCTCTCTTTCTATCTGTCTGCCTCTGCCTGTCTGACTGTTTCTCTGTTTGCCTGTCCTTGTGTGTGTGTGTGTGTGTGTGTGTGTGTGTGTGTGTGTGTGTTTCTCTCTCTTCGCTCTCTTACTTAATTTAATCTCTTTCTTTGTCTGTCTGCCTGTCTGTCCTGCCTGCTTTTCCGTCTCTGTCTGTCTGTTCCGTCTCTCTCTGTCTGTCTGGCTGTCTCTCATATAGTCGTGTTATCTGAGCGAGAGTACTGTAAGTGTGTTTATATAAATTCCTTTTTACCTAATTTTACTACACAATTTTCTCCGCGTATTTGGTCAAGTTTTGGTGTTTGTGTTGTGAGGTTTGTGTGTATGTGTAATGGTTTCTTGTTTGAGGTGTTTATGTGATGGTATTTGTGTGTTTGTTTACGTTGTGTGTTAGTGTTTGTAAGTTTGTGTGATTGTGTTTGTGTAATGGCGTGTGTGTGTGTCTGTTCATCTTATCCAAATAGTTCAACCATAAACTACAACTGTATACAGTACACTTAAATCTTTATTAACTCATGTCTCTTAAGAGTGAATTGTATTATCTCACACACACACCAACCCACCCATCCCCACGCCCACCAACCCACCCATCCCCACGCCCACCAGCCCACCCATCCCCACACCCACCAACCCACCCATCCCTACGTCCACCAACCCACCCATCCCTACGTCCACCAACCCACCCATCACCACACCCACCAACCCACCCATCCTCAGTCCACCAACCCACCATCCCTACGTCCACCAACCCACCCATCCCTACGTCCACCAACCCACCCATCCCTACGCCCACCAACCCACCAATCCCCACACCCACCCCGTTCCTTGTACAAACTATAACGTAATTAGCATCAGTGAAGCGTATAAATAATGCATTCTGGCTCCCGATTGTCTAAAATCCTCAACACCCAACAAGTCTTACTCAGCATCGCCTTTTAGGAAGCAAAGTAAGTTCCTCAGCTAAGATCCACTCCATAGTAATCGGGCATTCTGGCTCCTGGCTGGTTGAGAACACTCTGAACGCTGTGTTAAGTAACTAGATATTTGTGAAACACTTACCAGGTGTTTTGAATCGATTTATAATCCAATGAACGAGATACTGAACCTTAATTTGAGGTTCATATTCCAGATTGATAAAATTCTCAACACCTTGGAGACCATAATACTACACTGTGCATACTCTTGCTTAATTGCTTTGAACAGGTTGACACATAATGAGGGAGGTTCGTGACTAATCGATAGAAATTCTCTCCCCAGATTAATTCTATTCATACGTACACAGCAGAAGTCTTTATATAGAGTAGGTATTCATGATGAACTCTACAGTAAGGCTTTTTTTTATCTTAACGTCTCGCCTCATAATTTGTCTTCATTTGTTTCGCGTTTTCAATATGTCTGGTGTGGCGGCCATATTGGATTAACGTTGGTAGATTTAAGGTATCGAGGATTAAGTTAGTGGTTTAAGGTATCGAGGATTAAGTTAGTGGTTTAAGGTATCGAGGATTAAGTAAGTGGTTTAAGGTATCGAGGATTAAGTAAGTGGTTTAAGGTATCGAGGATTAAGTTAGTGGTTTAAGGTATCGAGGTGCAATTTAAGTGGATTTAAGGAGCTTATGTTCAAGTTAATTGTACTGAATTGAATTGTAGCAGTTTATTTAGCCAGAAAAATACAGATACAGAGTGGATAATAATAATAATATTAACATGGCTGAGCCAGTTGAGAACCTGAGCTCTCTTTGAGGCACCTGATATATACTATACATTTATCTCAAGGAAGTATTATGTAACATTTAGTATCATCTGGAATATTTAATGTATTTCAATGACGCTTTTCATGTGGTGGATTTGAGAAACAATTCCCTGAAGAGTTTTTTCCTTACACCTGATTTTCAATTGACTCATTATTATTATTCCGCATTTTCCTGATTGTTCGACTTGCTTTTTGAGACGATTCCCCAAATTGTGGCTTGAGTTTGATCAAATTTCACATGATGTTTGGTTCTGATCATTGAGCCACTGCGTGCGTAGGCAAATGGCGCTGCTGTTTCAAGGTTAGTTGACGAAGCTCACCTAAAGATTTGCCCTCGTTTATTTCACCTTTAGATTAACCACCATAGCGCAAACCTAACCTAACCTAACCACCCTAGCGCAAACCTAACCTAACCCAACCTAACCTAACCTAACCAATCTGACCTAACCCAACCTAACCTAACCTAATCTGACCTAACCTAATCTAACCTAACCTAACCCTCAAGGTGTTTAACTCTACCTTTGTTTACCAAGAAGTAATTGGAAACCTGGGTGTTAATCGATTGGCGGATCATGTCCAAAGGGAGTAATGGTTAGCCAGTGAAATTGGCCAGTTATCATCGGTCTGAGTCATACAGGTCATTAATTCATGGTGTGGTTGTTGTGTTAGTGACAGCTTTAACAAATTCATTCCTGGGTGGCCCTTGGGTCGACCGGCCTCATATATACAGGAGAGGTAACCATTATAATCCAGCGAGGGATAATGTGCTCCTGGCTGATGGATGAGGTAGCGGTTCTTGCTGTCTGTTAAGTGCCACACACACGCACACACACACGCACACACACACACACACACACACACACACACACACACACACACACACACACACACAGTATCCACTTACGCTTCAAGTAGAAGTTGATTATCTGATTAAGTTATTAAAAAAAATTGCGAGAGAAAAAACATTATTTATATTACGTTCATAATTTGAGTGTATATTAACTGTGGTGGATTTAAAACTAATTCATTAACTACTGTATAATGTTTATTAAGCTAGCTGTTTGAGGTAAATGTTGTATAATTTACTGCATTAGGTGAGCATTATTTTTTTTGTTTTTATTTGTTAATTTGTCTAATTTTGGTGTAATATTTGTTATCGTATTTTTATTTAATTTTTTATTGTTTAATTTTCTTTGATATTATTATCTATAATTTATTTTGGGTATTTTACGGCTTAATATCACCAATTTATATATAACTATTAATGCATTTTGATATTTTATAAATTTTAAGTCTGTATTAATCAATTAATTTATTTTTCAAACTATATTATCAATACATCATTACTTCGCTGTTTGTTTTTACTCCATTATCAAAATTGTTATTACTTTTCATTACCTTAAAATATATATATATATATTTTTCATTTGGGTTCATACACTGACGAGAAAAGCTAGAGATTTAGGAGAGTCAGCGTGTGTGTGTGTGTGTGTGTGTGTGTGTGTGTGTGTGTGTGTGTGTGTGTTTAAGTTAGAGGTGATCTATCTCAACGATGTGCACAAGTATGTAGAGGGAGAAGCACTGTATTGACCCCATCTCGTAGAATGCCTTTGACGTTAAGTTTGGCTCCTTTTAATTAACAGAAGCGAATAGTCACCTTATTGTATATGAGAGAGACGTTCAATTGACCTGACAAAGGTAAAAGGTCGTAAGATCATCAGAATCCAGTTGTGAAGGCTATGTTGTTACTAATTCATGTCCTTTTCCAGTCAGTCACCACTCTATTGAAACAGTCAGGCACACACCAATCAGTCACTTTAGCAATCAATGGAAGCACCCATCTCACTCCACACACACACACACACACACACACACACACACACACACACACACACATACCCACACACACACACCAATCTCAGTCGAATAGAACTGATAAATGTATAATAAATCAGGATTACATTAACCAGCAAAAAAACAACAACATGTTCCGTCATCAACACTCGTAAACAAATCCTAAAATATTGTCATTACGATAGATGACAGTAAGGTGACGATAACCCACCAATCATTGTCCCTCACTATTATGATTACTTTGTCAGTGGTGTCTAAAAAAAAAAATAATTGTTTAAAATATTTTTGAGGGTTATTTTCATTTTAATAACTATCTAACCAAACTGACAGGGAAATGAATTGAGCTTGTCGGCTGTCATGGGAAGCGATGTAATAACTGCCATTAAACAATTCAGAGAGACAACAGTGGAATATTGACAACATTCCTGTTTACCTCATTAAAGAAGATGCTCCATTACTGTCATGGATCATTCTACATAATATTGTGTTCATGCTTTGACTATACAGTATTTTTACGATATATTAAACATTTCCAAATTCTAACTTGAATTTTGGGTGAAGTGGTTTAGTGGATACAGCGCTCTATCTTATCAGTAAGGTCGCTGGTTCGCTCCTGTGACTAACTCTGCACCTGAGAAGTGATGGAGGACGAGAGCCGTGTGTATGGGACCCAACATCACTATTTCTCAAGCCTGTGTTTACGAGAACTGGATAATGTGTAATAAATTGACAAATATAATCATTGTATAGTTTCTTCAGTAGGAAAATATTGAAACACTTTGTCTCAGTTGTCACGAGAACGAACATACATTTGTTGCTACTAAGACAAAACTACGAACACTGTCACGCTCTAAAACATGAATCATCAACTCAAAGATTATTATATTCGGTTTTGAGTTAATAAGATGAAATTACCACCTTAGACCTCCATCTTTATCTTTACAACCACAAACCTTCATAACTCACCTACACTCCCATACCTTTCAATAATCACTAAACACATTCCTTCTGCTGTCATATTAGATTGAGAATATGTTTTAATCTTGCTGGTAGTTAAATGAATACTTATTTTGGTCCAGAATAATCTCCTGGCAAATCAAATTATTGTTATAGCCCAACTTAGCATATACTAGTGATCTCGCCTGTTATATAAGATACTGTATTTTGTATTATCCATTTCCCACAATTCTCTTTAATGTTAGAGACTTAATTATCTTTCTCTCATTAAAAGAATATTGCAGCTCACTGGTAGCGTTCTGATGCATATGAATGTGAAATTAACATGTTCCTGATATCGTCTTTTTTACTTACAGATACACACACACACACACACACACACACACACACACACACACACACACACACACACACACGATATGCGGTCAAACACTACCAACCAATCGCACTCGGTTCGTTACACACCCACCAAATAACTCACCAATCACTCATACAACACCAATAAACGACCCCCAAAAAACAAACTCTGACCAGAAATTGAAATGTGAAAAATATCCCCAAATACAAAAACGTCAGATACTAATGGCGTTCATCCCTGTTACTTTAAGAAATATTCGAAGACTATTTTTGTCTCTCATATATAATTTACTACTACTACTACTGATGATGATGATGATGATGATGATGATGATGATGATGAACTGATAAGCGCCATAACCCAGACTTGTTCTGATTGGAGAAGTGTACATTAAGGCGATGACTGGCATCCACCAATCACAGTCACGGGTCCATCATCCCTCCATCCACTTGGGATTTGAGGACGCGAGAGAATGACATTGATTGGTCAGGTTAAACCAATTATCTTGCTGTATCGGTTAAGTTATCGTTGGTTCCAATAATAAACAGTAGAATAATAGCATATATTTCTTTTTTATGACTTACCTGTATGAGATATTATCCCTCTGGGAGTATTTGTACTTAGTTTAAAAAGGAGAAATAATCGCCAGGGGGAACCTTTGGAAGTGGAAGCCGGAATCTCGTTGAAAAATACACGAGGTTCGATTAGAAATTTGAATATCTGTTTTTCATGTTATGACCTAGACTAGAGAAATAGGTTCCCATACACGACCTTCTATAAAATACTATAGAACTGTGAAGACTAATAGCCTGACATACATACTCCTCAGATGAACAAATGAAGAGAATTTTTATAGGAATGAGAAATAACAGAGTCAATCGTTCCCTAATTTTCAAGCAGATGGTGAGAGACAGAGCAATCAAACTTTGTCTAAAAACTGCAAAATATACACGGCTGAGAGCGACAGGCAAATGATGACCTACTTCAGGGTTCACAATGATTTAAACTCCGATCACGAGTCTGTAATGGAAAAGGGGAATGTCATGGAAAAAGTCGGAGTTACAAAATTAGTGAAATGGACTTTGAACATTTGTTTTATATTGTAGTCTTAATTGGTGAGTTTTGTTATCTCTCTCTCTCTCTCTCTCTCTCTCTCTCTCTCTCTCTCTCTCGTCGACGAATCAGACACCTCATCCATGTACAATATGTTCACTTCCTCGCCTCTGGTAAGAGTACCCGGGAATAGTGTGGTGTCGGTGTAGCTCACGTCAACAACACCTGTTTATCAAGACAATAGCCTAACCGAACTTGGCTTTCTGCGACGTTGTGTTGGTCGAGCGGGCCTGAGAGGGGTAACATTGTAATTCTGATAGGGTGGGGGTGAGTGGGTGGATGTGGAGCGAGGGATCCGATACTGTTGTCGTTTTGATGGCGAGAAAGAATAGATATTGCAATTCTGAGAGGGAGAGAGCGTCCCCGAGCCGATATCTACGACGCAACAAACTGCTCCCGCGGGAACTCTCGGTCAGCTATTGGTGGGTTCCACTTTACACAAACGTTTGGGAGAAACGTTGCCAGCCCAGCCCTACTGGTCGTAAAGGGTTGGTTGATCTGTCCAGATAAAAAGGGTTATTGTGGCTTTTGGACATATAACGGTGCTTCGGGAGACTTAGTCGGGTTTAATAACTTTTCTGAGAAAATATGATTGATATTTTTTGTTCTGTGTGGATAAATAACGGTGCAAACCTTACACAGGTATGTATATTTTTTCCCTGTGTATTTTTATATTAATTTACTACTTGTATTGGTTCTGTATATGTCTTCTCATCCTGCCACTGTATGACAAAAATATCTTCCACAAATAAACCAACCAAACCATTAACTTTAGGGCCCGATAGGACGAGAAGCCTAAGAGAGCTGGACCCCAAATAAAATAGTTAGACTAGGTTTTGATAGGACTCGCTGGGATTAGAGATGGATAGGATTGGATCCCAACTGAACCAGTCCTCACATACAGCCATTCAGCTCTTCAGTAAACTTCCACCTATTCTCCCTTTTATTGGAATTGGAATGTTTATACGGAAATTCAGGTAGCTTCAGATGTACACTACAGGTGAACTGATTTCCATGTTGCGACCGTATCATACAGGCGGTTCCTTGACCTAGATACTAGTGACTGATTCTCTCTCTCTCTCTCTCTCTCTCTCTCTCTCTCTCTCTCTCTCTCTCTCTCTCTCTCTCTCTCTCTCTCTCTCTCTCTCTCTCTCTCTCTCTCTCTCTCTTGATCATCATCCATTATATTCATCTCATTTATTATTTGTGTTCTGTAATCATATAAAAATCTCTCTTTCTTTTTATCCACTGTAATTTGTATTTGTATGTGTCAAGGGATTTTACCTGTACCTGCCTTTGTATTTTATGTCTGTTGTTGTACCTGTATGTTCATGTACTCGTATATACACCTGTAACTATATTTCTACCTGTTTTTGTACCTGTCTTTATACCTGTATCCATATTTGCATTAGTAAGTATATTTGTTTTAGTACCCTGTTTTGGGTAATTGCAGCTGTATTTGTGTGTTTACCTGTACTCGTAATAGGTCCTGTAACCGCATGAGTACCTGTGTTTGTAGTTTTATTTGTGACTGTAACTGATTTTTTTTTTAATAATTCAAGTAAAATTCTCACAGTTTCATCCACAGTAACATCTCTCAAGTAGAGGTCACATGTCACCCTGAGATGACAGTGTTCCGGGAAGTCTAGCTGCCACGGTGACATTGCTTTTATCGAGAGAGAGATTTGGATCCGAAACCAACATCAAATTTTCGTATTAAAAATAGGTAGGTTAGGATAGGTTAGATTAGGTCAAGGAACTTAAAGATAGGATAGTTTAAGTTAGGTTAACTTAGGTTAGGTGAAGGATAGGTTAGGTTAGGTTTGACGAGAGATCGATCTGATAAAGCTAAGTTTGGAATAGGTGAGGTTAGATTAGGTTGGTGCAGCTTAAGTTAGATTGGAGGAATATTATGTCTGGTTAGATCACGTAACGTTACGTTGAATTATAATTGGTTAGGTTAGGTTTGAGGAGGGTTAGGTTAGGTTAGGTTAAAGAACTACTGTTTTCCCCCCAATATCAGTCTTCATTATAAAAAGAGTATGGTGTTGAGTGATCCAATCGTGAGGACATAAGTATCTTGACTTTGTGTGGATTCTCTTCTTCTGGGAAACTTTGTACAATGAGGAGGAGAGGAAGGAAGACGAAAGTAATAAAAATAAAAATAATGGGATGAGATAGAGGAGAGGAAGTGAACCGTGAGAGTTATGAAGACGAAGAGGAAGTGAGATATAAAAGGGGAAGTGGAGAAAGAACAGAAGGAGGGATGTATTAAAGGGGAACAGGATGCGAAGGAAGAGTGAAATGTTTAGTGAGGAATAGGGAAGTAAAATATGAAAGAGGAAACAGGAAGAGGAGAAGGAAGTGAGATATGAAGGGAGGAAGGGGAAGTGAAACGAGAGAGAATGATGAAGGGAGATGGAAAGCGCCACCTCCCCCCATCCCCCCATACTCCCGGTCTGGCTTGATCCCTTGGCATGAAACGAGATTAACCGAGCCAGGCCTTTGAGGGATCCGACCTGCTCCCTCCCTTTACCCCCACGCCCCCCGGACATGACAATCTAGCAACGCGGCGCCTACACTGCCACTGACAACTGAGGATTTAACCAGGGCCTTCACAGTGAGAGAGAGAGAGAGGGGGAGGGGCGGCGGGGGAGGGTTGAATCTTGTTAATTAACCCAGGTGAATGACTGTAAGTGTTGGGTAATTCTAATTAAGAATTTGCATTTAGAATTAACCAGGAGTTTCACGCAGAGGGAAGAAACAGTCAGTTGGTGCTGGAAATAACACTTTGTAATCAGGTAAAGCACAGATTGGACAGGTGTCATGTTATAACGAGCACTGACCAGAGAGAGAGATTACTTTATTAAACATGGTGTTAGGTTAAGGTCCATTTGTAGTCGTGTATATTATCAGGCACCAACTCCATGCTCGTGTATTATATAAGTAAGACATTCTCCTAACACTCTCTCTGAATAAATGACTTGACTTTAAATATTATGGTGATGAGTTAAACAAATGTGTCACGCGGTACAAAGTGTGTCGTAATTTGTAGTCATTTGCATCACCCGGACCTACAGAGCCATGCTAGCTAGTTAAGTACGCCACGTTGAGAGCCACGCCAAATTGGATCATGTGACTTAGACATAGCCACACACACACACACACACACACAACAGTGGACACAGTATTTAATCGAAAAATTGATATGGCGAGGCGTAATGGAGTGGTTCATTACTCCCAGCATTTCAAGGGTTGATTATATTTGTGGAGGTCCAAGTATATATATATATATATATATATATATATATATATATATATATATATATATATATATATATATATATATATATATATATATATATATATATGTGTGTGTGTGTGTGTGTGGTGATGAAGGCATAAAATTGTAAAGAAATAAAAATCCTAATCATTTTTTAAATATAATTTTTTCATGAATACCTTTCCGATTTTTTATCAACATTCGAGACGAAATTAAATATACAAAACATCGCCGTTTAGTATTTTTTGCTAAACATAAAAGATCATCAACAAAAATATCCAGCGAAAATCTTTAATATATATATATATTTTTTTAAATTTACTGCCATCTAAAACTGTAAAAATAAATATATATATAAAATAATACTCTGCTGAATTTGGTGTGTTGAGCCTCACTTACATAAAATACTCTCATTAGTGTCAATATTTTTTTCTAGGTCATTATAAAATAAAGATTTATTTCATTAAAGTATCGCAAAGAGGAAAATACTTTATTTTCTTCATGTACAAAAAAAATCGTCTCATTAATCGTATTTTTAGTCGATATTTTCAAAACCAGTTTTCCATTTCTTGCAATATATTTTATAAAGAGTTTATTCACTGATAAAATTCCGTTCTTAAATATCATCAGCTATTTTACAAACCACACTAATTGTATATAATTACACTAATTACAATATATTCAGATAGTCAGGTGAATTATATAACAAGATTAACTACGTAATAAAACCTATATCAAACACTGGTATGTATGTATGTATGTATGTATGTATGTATGTATGTATGTATGTATGTATGTATGTATGTATGTATGTATGTATGTATGTATGTATGTATTTATGTATGTATGTATGTATGTATGTATGTATGTATGACGTTAGGGAGAAAGAATACATTATTGTATTTGAGTGGCTGTAAAACGAACTTGGAATTTATTTGAAATCTCCCTTCCTCAAGTTGCGTTTATGTGAGGCTTCAAGTGAGGCGTTTAGTGGGGCATTGGGGCATAAAGGTAATCATCAGGTGAGGCATTAATTGAAGCATTAAGTAAGGCATTAAGTGAGGCATTGAGGCATTAAGTGAGATATAAAGTAAGGTATAAAGTGAGGCATAAAGTGAGGCATCAAGTGAGGAATTAAGTGAGACATTAACTGAGGTATCTAGTGAGAAATCAAGTGAGGCATTAAGTGAGGCATTTAGTGAGGCATTTAGTAAGGCATTAAGTGATGCATCGAGTGAGGCATTTAGTGAGGCATTAAGTGAGAAATTAAGTGAGACATTAACTGAGGTATCTAGTGAGAAATCAAGTGAGGCATTTAGTAAGGCATTTAGTTAGGCATTAAGTGATGCATCAAGTGAGGCATTAAGTGAGACATTAACTGAGGCATGTACTGAGAAATCAAATGAGGCATTAAGTGGGGCATTAAGTGGGGCATTTAGTGAGGCATTTAGTGAGGCATTAAGTGAGGCATCAATTGAGGCATTTAGCAAGGCATTAAATGAGGCATCAAGTAGGGCATTTGGGCAAAAAGTAAGGCATCAAGTGAGGTATCTAGTAGGCATTAAATGAGGCACAAATTGAAGCATGAAGTGAGGCATTAATACAGGTAGTCGTGCACCAGGTGGATACAAGTACATCATCATCATCATCATCATCATCATCATCATCATCATCATCATCTAACATTTACACAATGGACAATTTTCCTTCCCGTGATGCCTTCATTAGTGCCTCAGGGGGTAAGGTCGGAGGGAGGGAGAGGGAAGGAGAAAGGGGAAGGAGAAGGAAAGAGAGTATGAGAGAGGGAAAGAAGGAAAGGGTGTGGAAGAGAGAAAGGGATGGAATGAGAGAGTGGAAGGAGTGGAGGGTGAGTTAAACGGAGAAGGAGAGAGAGAGAGAGAGAGAGAGAAGAAGAAAAGCGAAAAAACGAGATAGTGAGGAAAGGGGAAGGAAGGAGAAAGAGAAAGTATATTAAAGTGAACGAGAGGAAGAGGGAAGGGAAAGAGGAGAGGAAAAGTGACAATAAACGAAGTAAGGAAAAGACGTAGACGAGGATAAAGATAAGACAAGAGGAGGCATACATTAGTGTAGTAATTTGTTAACTTTTCTCGTTAGTGTTGTTGTGTAAGTTGGTTTCTTATGTACTTTTATTAAATGAGACGTTCAGTATACACTTTATTTCTCTCTCTCTCTCTCTCTCTCTCTCTCTCTCTCTCTCTCTCTCTCTCTCTCTCTCTCTCTGTCGCTCACTCTCTCGTTCACTCTTTTTTTTTATATTTCGGTGCCTATAAATTTTTGTCTGTGTGTGTGTGTGTGTGTGTGTGTGTGTGTGTGTGTGTGTGTGGTCACTCTGCAGCCCCAAAATATCATGAAGTTTGGCACCATTGTCAATACAGACCATTGCATTTTACAATTTGTTTTATTACTTGGAAAATATCCTCCCTACCAATTCATGGACGAGGGAACTAGTATTACCTTGAAAATTTGTGCGTGTTGATTGAGTTAGTTTCTGAACCGTGATGAGACTGTTGTATATGTCTGACGTGTTCGTTTTTATAATTTGTATATATATATATTTTTTTTTGGTCGTGAAGTCAGTAATAGATAGGATTGGTGAACTATTGGGGGTAGTAGTAATAGTAGTAGTAGTAGTAGTAGCTGGAGGCCACTTTAAAAAAAAGTAGTAGTAGTAGTGGTAGTAATAGTAGTAGTAATAATAATAAACATTCTTCAGAGTGGCTGGAATCAAATGCTACCAAAGACTCTCCCTTCATTTGCTGTCATTCATTTGTTCTTACTGTTGGAATAGATGTGTTTGATTGTGGTGTTCCCCTACCACAATATGGCCTCAATGGTATATTTGGTTTATCCTCGTCGTTTCACACAGTCCCCATAAACCAGTCGACGCCATATTTTCCAGTTTATCCACACACATTGTTGCTTTGTAGCTATTATCATCATTCTTACTACTGTTCTCTCCTTTATTGTATTGTTCCAGCATATTCTTAGTGTTTTCTTTTTCTTGTTTACTGTGTTACCTTTCCATTTTATATGATCTTTTTTTTTTCATTCTCTCAATATGTCCAAAGTATGATACCACCTGTTTTATCTCTCTCTCTCTCTCTCTCTCTCTCTCTCTCTCTCTCTCTCTTCACATGTATTCTAGATATTCTATATTTCCCTACAATTCCTCTCCACTTCCTTATCATCAATTCTCACATTTATATCCCTCTTCACTATCGTTCATTCTTTCAGATCTTACCAGCTCTTCTTTCTCATTCCTCCCTCCTCTTTCTTCTCACTTTATGGTACGTCGTATGCCCTTTATTAGCCCATCTCTCATGCCCTAAATATCGACTGTAATGCCCCTTGTTTTGCACCATGCGTACCCACATTTTATCAGTAAGAAGCACAGCCAAGTTCTCTTACACTCTTATCCTATCAGACCTTCTTGACTAAGCTCCTTTTGGGTTGATTCTAATACACGTCTTTCCCCCCCTTCAATAATTTAAGGTTCCTTGGTGTTTTTTTCTCCTTTTCTGTGTGAAGGAATACAAGAGAGTCAGTTGATCTTTTCTCCCATGTCTGAAAATTTCTTGATATCCTGGACTTCACCAAGGGATAATCCTCTACGATTCATAGCTTACATAGTGTTCCCAGTCCGTTATTTCCTGGAGCTGCCCTGGAAGTCTTTTTCCATCCGACTGTTACAAGTGTTACTGCTGGAAAATGTTCGTTATACTTTAGTGTTTCCTGGCTTAACCATATTAGCTAAAGGTGGGTTTTTTTTTTTTAACTCCTGGGGTTTTTCTTATTTTCTTATTTCGTTTTCTGTCTCTTTTAAATATTCCACTGATGAGACAAAGACTATTATACCAGTTATCTGTACTTTATTCTTCGCCTTGGTAGTAGAGGTTTCTATTGTACAATTATATAAACGTATATACCTGTCAGAATGTTTGGAAATTTCGAAAGTTACTGCTTGGATATCGTCATTTCATCCTGTTTGTAGACTGAACGTGTGAGGAACGACAGAACATAAGCAAAAAGAATGTCCCTCTATGGAAGCCAAACTGACGATCATAAAATTTTAATTGTTGGGAGTTAGTCATTGATCATCGTGTCGAAATTATAGGGTATTATTGAGGTGAGGGAAGCTGGGCGATTATAACATAGTGTGTTGGGTTTATCATCTTTCTGTAGAACCGGAAGAAGAGAGGAAGACTGAGAGAGTTTGAACAGAATAAAAGGAAACTGAGGAACTGGAGGATTAACATTGTTTATAACAGCCTTAACTTGTTGACGTTTTAGTATTCTAAATTATGAGGACTAAAGTTTCGGGCACCTCCAGGTCCATATGGGGTATCAGCCACTCATCCTCCTGCAGGGTTGAGTTAGAAGTAGATATATGTAAAGGTAGATTGACCTCCAATCTATAAGCAGCAAAATTTTACCATTGAAAGTTTCCTGGCGGGCGTCACCAGACCAAAGATGTAGTGAGAGTCTTCCCCTCCAGGTGACAACTAACTCTGGTGACAAGTGTATAAAGTCGTGACGCCGAGCCAATCTCTGGGCTTCATCTCTAATGGTATGTGTGTACCTTTGATGTTTCTGAATACCTTTGTGAATTATGGTCTGAAGAAGTGTGCTTCTTCATGGCAGAGGTCCAAGGTTCGATTCCCGACTAGTGAGGTATTGTTTGTATATGGGAGTCCGAGTGCTATATGGACTGGTATATATATATATATATATATATATATATATATATATATATATATATATATATATATATATATATATATATATATATATATATATATATATATATATATATATATATATATATATATATATATATATATATATTATATATATATATATATATACCTCACTAGTCAGGTATCGGACCCAGGACCTCCTCGGCACCACAAGGATTTCAAAAGCCAACCAAGGCTGTTATTTTACACACACAGTCTGGTCTTTCGTCTTACTAAGCAACGGCAGCCTCCACCGGGGTTAGCTCGAGTCACGTATGTGGTCGTATTAGGATTTTACAGAATCCAGCTAGAAAGCGCGAGGCTATCAATACATTTAGTTCCCACGTGCAGGTCCCGGGTTCGATTCCTGACTAGTGATGCATTGTTTGTATATTGAGGTTTGTGTGCATTTGGACTTACCACATATATATATGTGCGTGTGTGTGTGTGTAGTATACAGTGTATGTATGTGTTTGTGTTCGTTTTGAAATAGTTTGAACTGAGAAAAGGATTTTAAATTTGAAAGTGAAGATGAATGACGTATCTATGGGCAGCTAATGGAAACGTCACCATATTAACAGGAAATAGAGAAGTGTGGAGATCTACAATACCAAACACTGGCTTGTCTGTACAGCTGGGCTTTAGACTCCCATGACGTTATTTCAAGCTTCATGGACAAAGCGCGTGTCCAGCGGGGTACAGTCAGACTCAAATCGGATTACTGTCCCTCAGTCTGTTAAGTACACGATTGATCAGTGAAATGACGCTCAGGTGGGGAGAGGAGACGGTTAATGAGGAGTAAAATCTTCCTACCAGGGAAATAAATCTTTATTGTTATTTTTGTTTAATCTTTTTAAGTCAAGAAGAAAGATTTTTTCCTTGTTAGGCTGCTTTTTTTTTTGCTCCTGAAGTGTGAGATGTATACCACTAAGACACCTTAGAAGCTGCTGGCAACACTCTAAAGGTCGAGCTGTGGTGTGTAAAGCAGTTTTTATCTCTAAAGAAACAGGTCAACAAGAGCTGCTCGCCCATGTTGGCTGACAGTCTGGCCTGTTACTGAGGATCATATTGAAGAGTAAAGACCTTCTTGTCAGCCTGTATGAAAAGATGTGTTCACCTCATTTTAGGGGGGGGGGGTTCCGAGGTGCCAGAAACCCCTAGAATGAAATATCTTAGAGGCCAACTTGAATTTTCTGAGCCAAGTGTTTTTGAGTGCCATTAATGATATAAAAAGGTAAATATTCTACAGTATAATTAACTAATCATCAGAGAGTCTTTCGTGCCCAAGTGCAGCTAATGACGGAAAATTGTCCGCCAAAATGACTAACGACACGACAATGGTGAGTTTCAGATAACAGAATTAAGGCCCGGTGTGTTCCCAGGCTTGACGTATTAGTTCATCAACGTGTTACCTGGGCAGTCCATTGATCCTCACCCGAGTCTGTCAGTCCTCCACCACTGTGTGAAGGTCCTCTGTGTTATCCCTGATTGTTTCCCATGACTGAGGTTTATTATTTAAGTATTTTGCCTCGCTTATTAGTTTCTCTATCTCTTCTTTTGTTGGTGTGTGTGTTAAACTCTGAAATATAACTTTATTTAACAATACTCAGGTATGGTAAAAACATGTGGGGTCCTCACAAGACTGTGTGTCAGTTTTGTGTGGCTGGGAGTGTGTTGTACAGGCTTACTGGTACACCATTTTACAATTTCTGGGAATAACAGCGACCATCCATTAAAGCTACACCACCACAAGTCTCTGACCCCATGACGCACCTCCCGTGACCCGACACTCCCACTTCCTGGTCTCTCCTGTTTTATTTGAATATATGTTTGTGAAAGGATCACAAAAAGATCGGGCACCTTGGCTTATTTCTCCTGATGATTAAACACCGTAACGCTCGCCATGTTTAGCCTAACCTAACCTAACCTAACCTAACCTAACCTAACCTAACCTAACCTAAACCTCCAACTTATCCCGCCCCAGGTAGTATTCGGGTGTTTAATCACCAGGTGAGATTAGCTAGGATGCCTGATCTTCATGTAGATCCACAATGAAAACGTGGATAAGATATATATATATATATATATATATATATATATATATATATATATATATATATATATATATATATATATATATATATATATATATATATACATATATATATAAGTCAAGTAACACCCCTGTGTGAGTGTGTAAACAGCAGTGACAACTCCGGAGGCAAAAACTTCCCTTTGGCAAAAAATAAATAAAAAACAACTTAATATGTCATATACAGTACAAGAATAACAGACTGGTGCACATTCCACCCAACAAACAGTGCAAATATAACAATATGTTGCCTGACCCAACACACTGCAGTTTTACTTATGAATACTTGGTTGTCACACACGCCCCAGCCTGTTGAGTGATTCTCATCATATTTACACTGGTCTGCGCTGAGAACATTTCCTACAAACACATTTGGAATATTCTCGCCTCAGCAAGAAATACCATCTTGGGTGTCCTCTAACAGCTTTTTTTAGGGAGATTTCTGCCTCAAGAGCCACTGGAATACTAAAGAATTTTTAAGCAAAGAATTATTTACTGAATTCCCATGAGATCACCAACATTTCTATTTTAGGAACCTCTGCCTGCATTTCTTTTTAAGGACACTTGGTACACTGGCTTACGACATTTAGTTTTTTATTCGTTTTTTTTTTATTTTTTTTATTTTATCAGCAAAAAATCCTATTACAATAATGTGTTGCCAGAATTTGTTTTAGTAATTTTCGTCATGTTTACATTGGCTTCAGTAAAAGATAAATCCTACATGTGAGCTTTTCGGAAATTTTCACCAGTGTCAAAAATTTTAGTTCGAACATTATTTTGTGGCAGTATTTTTTAAAGCATTTTCGCAATCATGGCACTGTGGTATGGAAGAAATTTGTTCACATGGACATTTAAACAAATTCCTGTCACATTATAAAAAAAAAACCAGCAAGAATGGATGGTTATTTTGAAAGAGACAACAGCAAATTTAATAACGAAGTATTTTTGCTTTATTCTTCATTAAATAATGTCATTGACTAACCCCAGAGAGTTGACCAGTGGTAAATGGCAACCCTGCACGACGAGATACCTAACATATACACAAACAGACACGCTGTATCACTCTCTCTCTCACTATGACCCAAAAGACTATACAGTTCAGTAAAGAGAACTAATCACAACGAGACACATACTCATAAAACACCTGTTGACAACGATAGTGTGAACTAAGAATTTCTTTATATAATACTAAGGTTAAGTTTCCACGGAGTAAATTTATCATCCTCTGTACAAGACTGATCACCTCATACCAACACAGTTCTCATTAGGGATTACATACGTTCCCGGGATTTTTGTTATCATTTACAGGAGCATTAAAGTAGTCATCTCCAACTGTGTCTGTCTGTCTGTCTGTCTGTGTACTCTACAGGGAGAACCATTAGTCGTAGGATATTTCTGTATGCTGTGATACCTCAAGGTAGAGTTAATATGAAGGTCTCTGGCTTACAAAAATACCGGGTGGGTGTGTGGTCCCCCGGGGTCTGAGGCCACCCCTCGTAATAGTTTTATTTGTTCTCAAAAGCGGAATGTGTAAAAAGCCAATAGGAAGTTATGTTTGTTTTATCTCTTGTGGATGGTTTTGAGGCCACAACATTCCCCATTTAAATATATATTTGGTATTTTTGGGAGAAATGCATCAGTGATAAAATCAGAATGTATTTTTTTCTTCTAAATTTTGAAATAGTTTGTAATGTAAACACGATGTTAGGGATAACGTAACACAGTCAATAAGTGAAGAGTATCAACACTAGGTAACCATTACCTAACATGTTGTGACAGAAAAGGATGTCACAAATAAAATCTGCGCTAATTTCATTAAGTTATAACAATACAAAGAATTGAATCTGTGTAGTGTATAATAATACGGTGCGTTTTTTGGTTTAGTTGGTGTATCATCCATTAAACGTTTATATGTATACGCCTGCGTATACATATACATGCACAGGTTAAGTTGTGTCCTATTAAAACTGGAGCCCTTTTAACTCCCATATTACCTACCTACTACGTAAGTAAACACAGACAACACTCAGACTTCTGCTTCAGGAAAGGAATACATCAACACTGTGGTAGAATAACCCCTGGAGGCTCTAGGGTCGTGTGGCTCTGTGCTCCACAGTGACCTCCGCCTCGACCCTCCCCAGCAACGACCTCAGCCCGGAACACAATACCATAATGACTCAAGGTTGCAGGAGAGAGAGAGAGAGAGAGAGAGAGAGAGAGAGAGAGAGAGAGAGAGAGAGAGAGAGAGAGAGAGGGAGAAAAGGAGAGAGAGAGAGAAAGAAGGAGTGGGAGAAAAGGAGAGAGAGAGAGAAAGAAGGAGTGGGAGAAAAGGAGAGAGAGAGAGAGAAAGAAGGAAGGGGGAGATAGAGCAATATAGATAGAGGGGGAGAGAAAAAGAGAGAGGAAGACAGAAACATAGAAATAAAAGGAAACAGACTATATAGAGACAGAGGAATACAGAAAGATGTAGAGAGATCCCAGCCTACAGAAGCAAGGGTAAATATAAAAGAGATAAAGAAGATGTAAAAAAAAGAAAAGAGATAGAGAGATAAAAAAGAGAGACAGAGAGAAAGAGAGAGAGACAGACAGACAAAGAAAGCTAGAATAATAGTTAACTGTAGCCTTCATCATAATGCTCTTTCAGACTCTTAAGTAAATATGAATCAAACTGTGGATATATTTCCTGTGTTTTAGAAAGTTATTTGAATTGAAGTCTTTTATTCTTAATGTCCTATTCTACTGGGGTGTGTTTGTTGTTGTTGTTGTGGTGGTTGTGGTTGTTGTGTAGTTCTTGTTGGGATTTTTGTTTTTGCGTTTGTTGTTATTGTTGTTGTAGCAGGTCTTGTTGTTGTTGTTGTTGTTGTTTTTCGTGTTCAAGTTGTTCGTTCAGTTAGATTCTTGTTGTTATTGTTGTTGTTCATGTTGTTATTGTTCTTTTTGCAGTTGTAGTTGTTGTTCATGTTGTTATTGTCGCTCTTTTAGTTGTAAATGTAGACTGATTTAAGTTTAACATATAGAGTTATAGTAATGTTGTACTTGTTCATATCTTAAAATAAAGCGTTTATTATTATTATTATTATTATTATTATTATTATTATTATTATTATTATTATTATTATTATTATTATTTTTATTTTTATTTTTATTTTTATTATTATTTTATTATTATTATTATTATTATTATTATTTTTTTTTTTTTTTTTTTTATTTTTTTTATTTTATTTTTTATTATTATTATTATTATTATTATTTTTATTTTTATTTTTATTTTTATTTTTATTTTTATTTTTATTTTTATTTTTATTTTTATTTTTATTTTTATTTTTATTTTTATTTTTATTTTTATTTTTATTTTTATTTTTATTATTATTATTATTATTATTATTATTATTATTATTATTATTATTATTATTATTATTATTATTTTGCACAGTATTTGTTGCTCTTAAATAATTGACCATGAAACAGTTAATGTCAAATCACGTGTGTTGTTTGATGAACTAAGCAATTAACATGATTAAATTTGTTATCTCTTGTACTTAACTACTAACTATACGGTTTAATAAAAATGGGAATTCTTATGATCAGACACGTATGTTGAGGGGTGGGAGGGAAGAGTATAGTGTTATCCTTGTCCATCCGTCAATTCTTACATGCGAACTGAATTTGATACAACATTATTGGCTACAAACTCACTGATGACGCCAGAAACTCCAGAGCGTCCAGTAACCTGTTATAACACAACAGTGCATTTCATCATCCCACGGGGTATTTAACATGTAGTTTACTAGTGCTAAGATCTTAACACACGCACACACACGCACGCACACACGCACACGCACACACACACACACACACACGCACACACACACACACACACACACACACACACACACACACACACACACACACACACACACACGCACACACACACACACACACACACACACACACACACACACACACACACACGCACACGCACACACACACACACACACACACACACACACACACACACTGCCAGTTTTATCTCTGGTAAGCTCCCTTCACTTATTTACCCCATGGGCATAGAACACCATCACGCTGCCTCAGTTTAAACATCACACACAACTCTTCATGTTTTCCCCCTCCCTCCCTCTCTCCCTCCCTCGAGCTTAATCTACTCCGAAAACAAAAAATAATTTGATGTCACCTGTCCATTATAACATGGCCGGGAGTCGCTTCCCCCTCGCAAATAAAGTGGACGAGCTTTTAGTTAACGTTTTGTGTAGTTCACATGTCAAAAAGAATAAGATAATAATAATGACAATGATTATTATATAAATTATCACTATGCTAATGTTACTGATAATAGAAATGATGATAATGATAAAAATGACAGTAACAACAACAACAACAATGCTATGTAAATAAGTCTCGTATCTCCACAGGCAAGAGTAAAAGGCTCAGACATGGCTGGGGTCCCCTTAGCCATCCCCAAACACTCAGCCGTGGTGTGAATAACTGAGTAGGCTGTAAGAGACATGAATAAGGAGACGGACACCATGTATGACCACTATAGACCAGAGCTAAACTTAATTCCCTCCAGTTAATGTTGACTCACTAGTGAATACATCTCACGAAGTCGAGTGAGAAATCCATTATGGTAATGACTGGCAATTGATGAAGGGAGGGAGGAACCTTATGAGGGTTAAGAGTTGAGATGGTGATCATTTAAGCTCTACATTTAATAAATTATAAAGTTCACTAATGGAAGCTTGTTTAGCGTGACTTTAAAGTTCAAAAGTTAAGTAAATCTGTTTGAGACGCGTCTGTGATCCTCAACGCGGTAGACCGAGTGTGGGGAAGTTTGAGTTGCATGAAGACCTTCCAGACACTGTGGGGAGTTGAGCACCAGGTGAAGAGGTGTGACGGACGTGTTGCAGGTGAGACAGGTGGAGCGGAAAATGTTCTCGGGAATTTAGGTGTCGGGCAAAAGAACGAGGAAGGAGATACAATAAAAAAAAATTGTATTAGAAACTATTTGTCAGCTATAAATGCAATCTTCCACCAAAGTTGTTTATCATTACCACAACTTTTTTTATTTTATGTTTCAATGGTATTTTGAAAGAAAGATAAGGAATGATATTGGAAAGAAAAAATGAATAATGTTACACAGCAACAAGATGGATACCTATAAACAGATGGGAAGACACGACAAATAAACATTCACTTAACAGAAATATTACTAATCAAACTGTATTAAACACATGGGCACTGTTATACCCCCAGAGGGATATCTATTCCCAGTAAAGCTAGTACATTTGTTTCCACTGCTAGGATATAAAACTAGTACACTTGTTTCCACTACTAGGATATATAACTAGTACACTTGTTTCCACTACTAGGATATAAAACTAGTACACTTGTTTCCACTACTAGGATATATAACTAGTACACTTGTTTCCACTACTAGGATATAAAACTTACTTGACGATTCAATTAGTATACACAACTTTATAAAACTATTTGAACGTCAAGATTCGCCTCGTGGACTAAGTACGTAATTTGAATGTACGAGAATGTAGGTGTGGAATTTATGGCTGGTGTCTTATCCATTCCATGTCTTATTCCACATTTATCTTGCAGCATTTTATTATTTTATCACTGCTACAAAATCTCTGCACCACATTATCTGCCTCACACCTCTACTGGAATGGTGTAAAGGTAATACTGTAGACATCTGTAGTTGATAATACAAATAAAAACAACAACAACAGCAACAACAATACTACTAGCGGTACTACCAAAACAAAATAATAGTGAATTGAAGTCATGTATATTTCTCTGGTACATGTTTTAGTAAGATATAGTTTGTATATTTCACTAGATTTTGCTATGAAATGCTCTACATATCTTGTTTTTATATTGTGTTTATAATGTAGTATTTCATCTACATGTTTTAGTAAGATATAGTTTGTATATTTCACTAGATTTTGCTATGAAATGCTCTACATATCTTGTTTTTATATTGTGTTTATAATGTAGTATTTCATCTCATATCTCTCTCTCTCTCTCTCTCTCATTCCATCGCAACTATGTTTTCCTCGGGTTTCACTTTTTCTCTATTTTCTCCACATCAAACAATTT
>NW_024720226.1:397500-400000 GCF_018991925.1 Homarus americanus
GTGTGGACGTCAGTGCTCGAGGATTCTGGACGCTGGGACAGCAAGCCTTCTTTGACATCAGGATTTTTGATCCCATGGCCGCATGTCACCGTAACCTAGCGCTCGATGCTGCACATAGGAGGAACGAGAACGACAAGATAAGGGCTTATGGGGAGAGAATTCAAAACGTTGATCAAGGCAGCTTCACTCCTCTAGTGTTCACAACCTCTGGTGGGATGGGACCAAGTGCAAGATGTTTCTACGCCAGACTCGCGGAGTTGATCTCCGAACAGAAGCAGCAGCCCAGAAGTTACGTTACGGCCTGGATGAGATGTCGACTGTCTTTCACTCTCCTTCGGTCGGCTTTGCTCTGCCTCAGGGGAGCGAGAGCTTCTGCCCCAATTCCGACAACTGCTGCAGATATTGACTATGAGGCTACAGTCACTGAATGCCGCATAGATCTGCGGCTCAACTTATTCAACACAGATAGGATAGCTACTTATGCATTAGGATATTTAATATTAAGGTAATAAAATGGTGGCGAAGGTGTGGCTATTGGGGGAGGCTGGAGGCCACGTTTAAAAAAAAAAAAAATTAGTAGTAGTAGTAACCCTTTTTGCACTTTATTCGCACGGAAATACGTAATATATAGACAGTATTTTGCATTATACCTTTGAGTCATAACCTTTGACACCATCTCATTATTAATCGACATTCCATCAGGTTACACCGACAGATCACCAAAATACATAGTCAACCGTAGTTATGGATATGGGTGTTCTAAGGGTATTTGAACTACCCTACTACTACTAGTAATAATAATAATAATAATTATTATTATTATTATCATATTAATATTGCTACTACTATTACTGTTACTACTAATAATAATACCGATAATAATAATAAAAACAACAACAACAACAACAACAACAAGACAAAAGACTGTGTACATAATTTTCTCGACCAGTGCTCACAAGGATCAGGGCGGGTCACTGTCCAGGTCTGTTACCACGTCTGTTATAATGACGGCTAAAACATTGTTATATTGTACACACCCACCCCCGCCCGCCCCTGCCCACCCCCGCCCACCCCTGCCCACCCCTACCCACCCCTACCCACCCATCCACCCCCACCACCCTACCCACCTTGTTGTTTTATAATATTTATTTGAGCATAAAAACATCACATCTCTCTCTCTCTCTCTCTCTCTCTCACCAATAGTCACGTCACCTCATGCTGTGTGTGTGTGCCTCTGTTTGTATACACATGAAAAATTTTGGAACGTCCGGTGTCATGAAATTCAATATAGAATATCCTCGCTGTGTCCCTGAGAGATTCTTCCTTTTTTTTCCAGTGTTGCTAAAAGCTTCCAGAAACTAAACTATATAAAATATACAAGAGGGATTATTTTCTTTTTATAATCTGGTACAAATTAACACAAGGAAGATGTTTTTGTGTTTTCTTGTTGATAAATAAGCCATAAGAAATTACCTACACAAAACAAGGAGATATATATTATGTGGTTTATGCTATGTAGTTTATCAAGTGTCTACAGAATATTTTTACTGATTTTTGTTTTGTAGTTTGTTAGACAGTCATAGACTTTACTAAATCTTACTAAAGACATACGAAGTATTTATTGATTTGTTTATACTTCATTTTACACCCATAAAAAGCTCATTGTCCTTGATAAACTTTTTTTTTCTTCAGTAAAAGTTCATATATAGTTAACTTCTCTACATAAACGAGATGTAATTATTCTCCTGTCTCTTACATGTCTATTGTATTTTAACTTTTGTGAATACACCCGAAAATTATATCTGTTTTTTTTTTCAGAGTTTAGGGAAAGGAAAATATAGATGATAAACAAGAAGTAATTATGGATTTTTTTTATAATACTTCCAGAGAAAATTAACTAATAAGGATAAACAAAGGATATGAAATGTTTTGTTTGGTGTCCATAAACGACAAATACATAAAATAGATAAGAAATATTCATTGATTACTTCCATTAAACGTCCGTCTAACAGCTTTCGTCTATTAAAAAATCAATGACGCGAATTTTCTTGGATAACGTAAATAGTAAGGTAACCTAACCTAACCTAACCAAACGCTAACCAACCCTAACCAAACCTAATCTAATCCTCAGGTAACGTTAGTATGTCTTAATCATCAGGTGAAATAAACTAGGGTGTCTAATTTTCACGTGATCCGTTTCATCTCGCATCACACTCAATATAAATACAATAATCGCTCATAGAAACCCAATCACAGCGTCCTTACTTTTTTTGGAGTGTACCACATAAACTTTTCTGTACCACAATAGGGAGGAAGCACTCGGGGGTTTACAAGGGTTTACACAAAAACTCAGCGAGAGGGAAACACCGCGTCTCTCTCATCCCTCTCCACACACAACAGTGCTGGCGGATTTTCCTCTAACGAGCCCAGAGTGGGAGGTACAGTAGGGGAAAAAAATAAAAATAAAAAGTAAATATGTATATAAAGTTTCATTCTGCCC
>NW_024720226.1:405000-470364 GCF_018991925.1 Homarus americanus
TGTTATATTTTGAACGCAATATTTTTATAAACAGTGTTGTCGCGGCTTCATTGTTATATGTAGGCAGTTTTTGTGGAGTAAACCATCATTGTTACGCTGTACAGGTCATTCTGTAGTAGCTAGACAGGTATAATGGCATCACTAATCCTTATAAACTACCGCACTTATTTCCTATTATCTTTATTAAACTCTCCAACCTTTCCTCTCCGCTCTATCGCCTCTGAAACTCACAGTACGAGTCTGTCTGGGGGAGTCGTTGTATCTCGGGGCTCGTAGAAAATCATCCCCCTGTCTACCATTGTTCAGTCCAGAGAGGCGACTAAAAGGGGAAGAGTAGGGAAGGCGTGTCCCTTTTTCCACGAATTATATCCCAAAATTAAGGAGGTGGGTGGAGCCCTGTTGTCTGCCCTCAGTGAACTAACTTGGCGGGTAGTGGGGATAAAGGCGAGCGGGAAATACGGGACAAGAGTGATGAACGTGTTATTATTATTATTATTATCATTAGTATTCACTATCTTACTTTCCATACTGTACGGTCTCTGGCAGCCTCTATCGTCAAGTTCTTAATCTCTGAGAACTTTTTGTACAACCTCTCCTTATATCATTACGTCCTGTTCCTAGCTCTCCTCCCCTCCTCATTCAGACTAGCCCATCTCTTGAACCAATTGGTCTTCATTCTCTCCACATTCTCTGACCATCTCAACTTACCTCTACGTAAAATCTATCTAATTTTCTCTATAACCAATTGTCCTTAACTTTGCCTTGGGTTTCATAGGTTTCATCTCACAATTCTTATACTTCAGCTCGCTCAATCCTACGTACACTTTCCGTCAATTTCTTAAGGTCAGAAAGCATCTATGTTCTTAGGTAATGTTCTACAGTAGGTAGATAAGGCGTGCAACTTATCTATAATCGAGAATCTTCATAAAAGTCTTAAGTTTGAAAAATTCTTACAGGTATTGGGGAAAATGTTGCAGAAGTTCACCTAAGACAGGAGAGAGGTAGACGATGCCAACAGGAGATAACGAAAGTTGGTCGGCTTGGATAATAAAGATATGTAAAGGAGAATAAATACAAATTACTTAAATACTTGCAATATATTTTCCAGTTTTTGTAACGTGTTTGCAATATCACACATATATATATATTTTAAGTAATCCACAGAGCTGAGGACTTCAGAAATAAACGCATTTAAATTATTATTATTATTATTATTATTAGTAGTAGTAGTAGTAGTAGTAGTAGTAGACTAACCATAGAACACTCATGGGTATTAATAAAAAAAAAACTGTACTACATATAAGATCAAAATAAAGAGTCAAATAAGTCTCCATCGCTGCTCAGATTAACCAAGGTATTGCTTCCGGCAGTCGTCTCTTCGTTGACCAGAAAGTTGTCTGTTTGTTCGCCTCCAGTTGTAATAATACTACCTGGCAGGACGACTTACTCCTACTCCTCTTCCTCTTGACCCTCATAACGTGGAGTGAGATCGATATTAAGTAGACTACCTCGGTTATAAGTCATATTGATTCTTCTTCTGATAAACCTCCAAGTTAAGGTAATCCAATCATTAGTTCACATCATTGCGTCTTCGGGGACTGGGTATCTATAGGAACAGTGGTTGGATTGGATTGGGTTGGGTTGGGTTAGGTTAGTTTTGGGTGGTTAATCTTTAGGTGAAATAAACTGTGGTGACTAATCTTCGAGTGGTCCTTTTTATTTTTTTCTCTCCAGGTAATAATTATCCGATAGGTAAGAAATTTCCAGGTAAATTTATCTTTTAGTGTAAATCAGGAAGCCTCGTGCAGTAGTCACCATTAAATTCAGTTATCGTCCAAACATTGCAGCGAAAATTCTAATTCCAAAAGTTATTCATGGTAAAACAATCAGCGTTGTTTTAAATGGAATTTTATCCACTTTAACATAGAGCATTTTTTCCACCCAACAATTCGGTAAATTTGGAAATATCGAAGAACTTCTAATTCGCTGACGTCTGCTTCTAGGTGTTACGTCACGCCTTTCCTTCCTCAACATTATGTAATATGTCAAGTTATGTATTATATAATTTTTTTATTTACATTTTTCTCATCATATTCCAACTAGTGTGTGTGTGTGTGTGTGTGTGTGTGTGTGTGTGTATGTGTGTATCTTTAATTCTTTCACTTTATTTAATACGTTTTAATCAGAAGAGGTTACCAAATACTAGTTACAAACAGCGTCAGTGCTGGGTGGTCGGTGCTGGCCTGACATATAAGATCACCGTTCTGGTCGATGAATGATATATATTATTTGTATCTATGACAGTCATATGCATTAACCTGAGCTGTACCTGTATTAAAACGTTTACTTTATTATCTAGGATGATGGAGTTATTTTGCCGGGAAAACTGGCAGTACAGTATGAAGGCAACAAAATCCGCACGGTTGACAACTCACTCCCAGTTACGGCGTCAAGATTAGTATTCATAAAGGTAGCTGAAACAACTAAAAACAGATTTCACGGAGGAAAAAAGTTTACAATTTTTAATGGTGACCGTCAAATACCGTCAGTGACAGATGGATGAAAGAGAAGGTCCGAATAGCCAGGTGCATGTATTACCTGTGTGAACCCCTCAATTAGCATACTGTAGTCAAGGCATGCAAAATATGCTTTGAGATGAAGCGAGTTCTATGCATACTATTACGGTATTGAATTTATATACAGTTCACATCCACGGATTTCTTTATTTACCTGTCGATGTTTACTTTAGAAACAATGTTTGCATAGAGGTGTGTGTGTGTGTGTGTGTGTGTGTGTGTGTGTGTGTGTGTGTGTGTGTGTGTGGTGTTGTGCCATTCGTAGATGTGCAGTATAAGAAAGATAAACAAACGAAGAAATACAAAAAAGAGAAAATAATAGAATGAGACAAATTATTATAAACAGATAGATAGATAGATAGATAGAACAATAGATAGATAGTTAGATAGATATGAACAAAAGGGTAACCCCACACCACATGTCTACAGTCAGTTCCATAAATGAATTAGCTTCACAGTGTTCAATTATGAATGAACACAGACCAATGGTAATTATTCACTCTGCTCCCTCCCTCTGTATACACTTTTTGCCGCGTCGAGTGAAATACATTTTTTCAGATACAATGTTACGTAAATTTATTCCTATATTTTTGCAAGTTTGTTTTACTTTCTGTGTTTCATTATTGTTTTTATTATTTATTTATTTCTCTTTGGTTTAATTGTATTGCTACAGGTATTTCGTTTTGGTTTATTGTTTTGTTGTTTTATCTTTTAGTATTAGTGTATTTTTTGTCATTCAGTTGTTGTACCTCAAGGTTCACTGCTCTCTCCTACTCTCTTGTTACTGTCTAATTGACCTACTCACCATTCTTTCCTTTAGCACACAGTCGTTTGCAGAAGACGCTAAATACTGCAACTGCCTCATTACACCCAATATCACTAATACACAAACTCTCACTGTTCCTTCACAACCAAAATCACTTCTAATCTCCAGTGTTTACATTCTCAGACTTACTTTAAGTAGTAACCTCTCCTGGAAATACCACATTTATAGCATTGTAAATAATGCATCGGAAAAGCTACAGTAAACTTACCTCTTATAATTTCTTACTCCCAAGTGGAGGCATTGTCTACATTCCGAAGCATCATTGTGAGGCAAAATACGATCTTAAGTTATTTGCTTCATCATGAACCATCACTTCACTCTCTTCACATCTTCTCTCTGCCAGATGATTCAACTTTGCAATTTTTTTTTCTTGTGAGCTATTCATTATAAGTGTGTCAGTGGAAGTACACCATCATCATTATCATTCTTTTAATCACAGTCACATTGTATGTCATTCCCTTTCGTGCCATACATAACCCATACAAGTTCCCTGTAGTCGAAACTCATTAGTATTCGCCTCCTTCATTCCTCGCATTTTTCCGACCGTTAAATTCCCTTCCTTTCCACTTCTCTCTACCTTCATACAATTTACAGCTCTTTGAATATAGTTAAATACCCACCTTCTACCACATAGGTAAACAATAGATTTCTCATCCATCGTGTACTAGACAGGCCTAGAGTTAGAGTAGGTCACACTGCCAGTAATATTGACCTTCAGAGGACAAACTATCACGTGTCCTCCCGTAGTCCATCATAGTGTTGGGTAAAAACGTATATTAAGTATTGTCTAGAAACATTGACGCACACACATTTATTTCAGTTTTTTTTAATTATTTATTTATTTATTTAACACATTTGCTCGTTAACAGACAGCACATTTGTGTAATTATTTTTCATTTATAAATTAATTTATCTAACAGTCGCTGGTATTCAGTCTCAAAAAATTACCCTGATAGTTTTATATTTGGTTGACGTTTGTGTTTATATTATTTTCACCTCGTATTTTCCTTTTTAATATACACGAAAAAATTCATATGTGTAGTGAGGTTTAAGCATGGGATTTATGTGGTCTTCGTGTGAGAATTTTACAACCTATTGAGTCGAGAGAGTGAACCTGAAACAATACAAATAATGAACTCCTCTGGTAAGGTTAATTTTTGTAATAATAATAATAATAATAATAATAATAATAATAATAATAATAATAATAATAATATAAACATGAAATTGATACCAGTATAAAAATCTGTATATTTATGTCTGTCTGTTTTTTATAATGATTAACAACTCAAATAAAACCTTAACGCGTGTCATTATACGCCACAATCCCTCGAGGACAAACATCAAACCCCTGAGTCAGTCTCACGGGGATCTCTTTAAAAATGATGGAGGAATTATATGAATTATTCTCTCTTGGGTAACGAGATGGAGAACAGTACATCAGGGAGAGAGTGTAAGAGAGAGAGAGAGAGAAAGAGAGAGAGAGAGAGAGAGAGAGAGAGAGAGAGAGAGAGAGAGAGAAAGAGAGAGTGGGAGAGAGGAAGGATGCCAGCAGGCAGACTAAACAAATAATTAGTGAGAAGAGAAATTTCAATGTTGTTGTTATTATTATTATTATTATTAGTTGTTTCTGTTAGTGTTGTTGCTACTGATTGTTGCTGTTGTTGTTGTTGTTGCTGTAATTTATTTTTGTGTAAACCGATTTGTATGGCTGTCACCCCCATCAACATGCAAATGATGCTTCATTACATCACCAGGTATGGTAAACATAGCCTATGACACCTGTACCCATCACATTACAGCAAGTAATTGAAACTCAGTTAATGAAAACTGGTGACTACAATGTTATTTTATTCTGTAAACACACACACACACACACACACACACACACACACACACACACACACACACACACACACACTTTCTCCTTGTGATGACGCATTTATTGTGTTTTTTTACGGTTTTACCTTCGTTGGTGAGATCTAAGGTAGTCTGAGTGATTTACAGATGGTACATGTGTGGCGGGAAGGGCCTCAGTGTCGTTCCGCCTAACAGTGTAGTGCGATGCCATTCCAAGTCTAGCAGTTGGCGGAGAGGGGTGGGGGGTAATCGTCTACCAGGTGATAGTGTCAATTTAGCAGTATTTCAGGTGTGTCTCAGAGAATATTCGCGAATCTCTTCTGGTGATCACTAGCACCTTGTTTACTAGTCTCTAAATGGCTATAAGGCAGTTGGTTGTCGACTGTCAATCATGCGGGGAGTGTGGCTGGTTGGTACTCACACTTGCCCTCCTAGTTTACGTTTTTTTTTAATGTACTGATAATTAGAAACTTTTATCTTGCAATTTTTATATATAACTTCATTAATCTTGAAATACGGGTTTTCCAAAACTCTTCCAGCTCATTTAAACAGAAATTGGCGACTCTGGCAGAAAACTTTTATATGCAAATGAGGTAACATCTGAGTTTGTGTCCAGCTTAATATCCCGAGGGATGAAACATTACCAAGAAAGGACTTTTGTATTATCTTTAATCACTTAAATAAAAGTAAATCATAATGTGTTGAGTTGTACAGTTAAGGTCAAAATGCCCTCAACATTTAGCAGTATCAGAGTCTACTTTTGGCTCAATGTATGATCGGTTTATGGTTGGTGAACACTGCATTTTATTTTGAATTATGTCAGATTAACAGCATAATAAAACATGACCATCAACCAGGTGCTGAATGATGCCAAAAATATCGAAGGGATTTTTTTTCTCAAGTGTGAACCTCAGCAGGCCAAAGTGTACATGAATATAATCAAAGAAATAAGGAAAAAGTAATTCAAAACGTGACGAGTGAAAAGAACCATTGGCGGAGATGTGAGCTGGGGACAAGTGAAGGGAGTAAAGTCAGGAGTGTTTTGAAATAATATATGAAGAAAAAATGATGAAATGTAGGTCATTATCTAGAATATAAGGAGTCAGTCCCCGAAATGATCGATCATATAGAAAGGAGAAAGACAAAGGTTAATTATAGTGAACATATAATTATACAACAGGAGAGAGAGAGAGAGAGAGAGAGAGAGAGAGAGAGATGGGAGCTTTAAGTACAAGAATCGATAACAGGGAAGTGGAGGACATTGTGGGAAATTATTAAGAGACAAGAATGAAGATAAATAGAGAGTTACTGATAGAAGTTTGTGCTGAGAGGAGTCATAGTGGGATAATGGATATGTTAGAAGATTATTACACTATGTTAAAGGATAGAATAATGTAGCATGATAGATTTTGAATGAATTCCTTATATCACATGGACTTGATAGAAGCGAGATTAAAGGTGAATGAAAAGAGATTAGAGAAGTGAGGTGAAGAGATTTTAGGGGAGAGATGTAAATAAAAGTGAAGGTGAAGGTGGGTTGAATAAGAACGGGAAACAAATAGAAGGAATGGTAGGAAGTGAGGTTGGCACTGTTCATTAAGGAGAACAAAAGAACATATGAGGTGCCAAGTACAAGTCAGAAATCATGAAAGAAAATTGAGGTAAATGGCAACGTTAGAAAGAAAACAAAGTTGTAAAATAATGTAAAAAAAAATGAAATAAAAATAAAGAAAGGTTTAGTAAGGTTTTAAAGATAATGATAAACTTTACTATAGAGAATCAAATAAAAAAACCCAGGAATATAGATCCAAATGACAACAAAGAACGTAAGAGAGATATATAGTAGAAAATGAAGGGCGGTAGTAGGGAGGTGGGGGGAGATATTCTAAGCAACAACAATAGGTGAAGGAGAGGCAGAATTATTATGCATTAGGAACGTAGTGGAGTGAAAAAAATATGAATAATGAGGAAACGTCATAAGGAAAGAGGAAATAGAGTATGGTGAAGAATGACATGGATGACATCAGTACTGAAATATTTAGAATGACAGGTGAAATAGTAATAGAATGGACGGCAGGAATTTACAAGCTATGTATGACAGAGGGGAGACTATCAAAGATATAACAGAGGGTATATATATATATATATGTAAGGGGGGAAAAGTTGATGAGAATGAATATAAAAAATTATAGAGAAATTGCAACTAAAAAATAAAGTTATTGTATTAGGGGACGAGTAGTGTGGGTCCTGAAATGAATGTATGAATGTATGAATGAATAGTTTCCGGTGTATGAAATGATGAATAGTGGTTAATGAGAAAATGATGAATGCTATCTATAGTTTGTATAAGGAAAGTGAAACCATTGTCAATGTTTGTAAGCAAGAAAGAAAGTGATTGTTAGAGTAAAAAAATATATAATAAATAACAATTATATCAAGAATGTATATGATTACCTTAGCTATTTATTATTTGTCATAGGTGGGGATACAAGCGAGGTAAGAGTGATAGAGAGGAGTATAACTAGAGTGAATTATCGTAAGAGATGTAAATATGAGGTGTAGTCGTCCTCTGTCCACAGGTTATGCCACTCGGAAGAAAGATTATGTTACTGAAAGAATTTGAAGGAAAATACACAAGAGGGAAAGTTGATAGTGGACGAAAGTATAGTGATGAAAAATTGACGAGGGAGACAAGGGACAAATAAATAGTAGTTTGAATAGAGATTGATTAGAGGTGGAAGTGGAATGATTTCGTTTTATTGGAGTGGATGGAACGATGAGTAATGAAAGGAACCGTAGAGAGATGAAGGGAGTGAAGATAAAAGATGTATTGGGGAATGTAGAGAGAGAGAGAGAGAGAGAGAGAGAGAGAGAGAGAGAGAGAGAGAGAGAGAAAAAAAAAACCCATGTTAGAAACCATGGAAATGAATTATTTAAGAGGAATATGAACCAGAAATAGATCGAACATATGGAAAATAGAAAGTATCGGGTTTGTTTACAACTGGATATTAGATCACACCCGTCTTAGGTCAACTGTTCCTTGATGGGAAGTACGAGTTTGTCAGACCTACCTGGAATCTGACTCACGTGGATAAGAAAGAATGTGTTTGTTATTGTTTACCTCTTATCCACCTTGTTTGTCTGGTTGTGATGTCAATTGTTTGGTCTTATTATCGTAGATGATTAACAGTAATGACGGAGAGGACGATATACTTCTGATTAGTTCAGGTAACGTCTAATTACTTTTAAGACTCAATTCAATCTCTGCACTAATGTAAGGACCGACTAATTATAGCAATTCGCTGAGAGTATTTGTGTAATTAATTCTCTCGATGCGAATTCTAGTGGTTCATCTAATTAGTTCTTAATACTAATGAACTTAATGATGGTGCTTATTCAGCTTTGTAATAAGTGGATACCCTTGGTTATTACTTACCTGGAGAATAAAATACGTACACTGGGACCTAAATACGTACACTGGGACCTAAATCCGTACCTGGGACCAAAATCCGTACACTGGGACCTAAATAGAGTACCTGGGACATTAATATGAACGTACATTACCTAGTGACCAAAATACTTCCCTGGAACCTGAATATGAGTATATAACTGGAACCAAAATACGTACCTGAAGGTCAAAATACGTACCTGAAGGTCAAATTACGTACCAGAATACCAAAATACGTACCAGAAGGCCAAAATGCGTACCAGAAGGCCAAAATACGTACCAGAATACCAAAATACGTAATTAGAACCTAATCATTGGGAGTTTCGTGATAATTCTTTTGACAAGGGGAGTAAATAGGTTGAGGAATGGGAAGGTTGGAGCTTCGGGAATGGGGAAATAGGGAGATTGTGGAAATGCAACGCGGTTCGTCCCATCAAAGTTTGACTATAATGAGAAAAGTTGAGAGGGACGACCCACTCAAATACACGTCCCACGGGGTAATGGTCGGGAGTTGAAATATGGTGGGTCTAAATGGAGTGGTGAGAGGGAGATAGGGAGAGAGGGAGAGAGGGAAGGAGAGAAAGAATCAGTTGGGTGGAGAAGGGTGAGAGAGCAAGTGAGAGGGAGAGACTGGGGGATGTTGGGTGAGTAGGAGAGGGAAAGGAAAGAGTATGAGTGAGAGAAAATATATGGAGTGGGGGAGACAGAGAGAGATGGGAGGATGAACGGAAGTGAAAGAGGTGGGAGGAAGAAAGGAAGGAAGGAAGGAAGGCAGGAAAGTAAGGAGATCAAAACAGGGATACTAAACGGTAAATAGGGAGAAAGAGAAATAGAAATTGATTAGACAGAGGTAGAGAAAGACAAAAGGAGAGATATTAAATTGAATTGGGAGAAAGGAACTATTGAATAATGAAATGGCAATTGGAGAGAGAGAGAGAGACTTTCTTAAATGACGTTCCTTCATTTATTTTCTCTTAATTAAGTGAAAGGAAGCAATTTTTTTTTCCTTTGTTGAAGTAAATTTAAAGAGTGAGTGACGGCGACACTGAAATTGTTAAGTAAGTGGTAGAGACGTGTGTGTGTGTGTGTGTGTGTGTGTGTGTGTGTGTGTGTGTGTTTATCCCAATATTACCTAAAACACATATAAAATACACATATAAGACATCAGCATTTACAGAGTGGAATGCTTATTTCCCATCCTTAGTCTGGCTACTATTGTGAGGTTTCTTAGGGCCAATCCGGGAGTTTTACTGTAATGTAAACAAACACAGAGGTGCCACATCTCACAAAACGCGCCAACCACTGTACCACGTGGAACAGTAGGTGACTGTACATGCACTAGGGGAGGTACATGTACTATTGTACTAGGGGAGGTTCGTGTAATAGGAGAGATACTGTATATTTAAAAACATGAAATATAAATCTTGTCTTAGTATACACGTACCTTTACTATAATTCATGGCATCAAGTGAGAAAATGTCAAACGACATTTCCTTGAAAAAAGTAAAAAAAAGTCTTTTCAGCAAAATCCTCCGGAGATCGGAGATGATAGTCTTCTGAAGTGTAATAGCCTAATTATCGACAACCTGACACCACTGAAAATTTCTATAGTCTCAATATTTTCCATGGGTATGAAGAATATATTGGCTCTTATGAATTTATTGTTTATCGTAGTCTATCTTTCCTTCATGTAATACAAAAAATAAAAAATAAATAATAATAAAAAATAAAATATCGAGGAAAGAAGCTATGTTGCCAGAAGTGACTTTCCACTAATAAAGCTCAGTTATTTAACATCTCGACTCAGCTGTCTAGTTAACCATTATTATATTAAAATACAAGATAGATTTAGGGCACGTCATCAAGCGAAACCTTGAACATGTTTACTACTACTACTACAACTACTACTACTACTACTACTACTACTACTACTACTACTACTACTACTACTACTACTACTACTACTACTACTACTACTATGAATTATTCCTCTGAGAAAGAAGAAGGTTGCACCAGCATGCTTTGTGAACTCTTTAACTCGGGCTGGTCTGCTTGATACAATAAGCATCCCATGAGTGAGGGAGTGAGACAGTGCCCAACATTGATATTCATAGAGCTGATGATGCTTCTGTTTTTATTTGACAATTAACGATAAATATATACGATTACTCTTAAGCCATTCGTGAACTGAGGGAGCGGAAAAAAAGTTCTCTCAGTGAGTCAGTCAGTCTGTCAGTCAATTAATCAAGTCTAGTATTGATGTAGTTGCCTGGCATGCAAAACAAACCTCCACAATTCGACAATAAACAATAACTTTTATAATCGCTCTCCCATAGTTACCTTTCCTGGCCCGGTAACGCAGCGTATCACTCGTTCACTCTCTCACTCGTTCACTCTCTCACTCGTTCACTCTCCAGCCAGACAGGTGAGCTGAACATTACTCACAGCTGTTTCATTGAACTTGGCTAAGGCATCCGTAAAATTCGCTGTGAAACTTGTTTATCTAGATTGAACCTTAGCCATATCTGCTTAAGCTGTTCCACTGTCAATGTCTCTTAAGGATAGATTAAGTGTAGGATAGAGTGAAATAGGTTTGGTTAAGTCAGGTTAGGTTAGGTTAGGTTAGGTAAGGAGGGGGGAGGATTAAACCAGCAGAACCAAACAAACTAAAACTGGTGATTCTTATCTGTTTACGTTTTGCAGAATGTTGGACAATAATATATCAAGTGAAAAGATAATAACAAATGGGTGATAAATGTGTAGTATTTTGTGCGCCATAAAGGTTGAGGGGTGTATTACCCAGCCTCCAGCACCCAACATGGCGGCCCCCAGGTGTTGAATATATCATTTGGTGTCCAAGTGACGAGGAGGCAAGGAATGATGGTCCGCCCGATTGTATCCCAGAGAAACTTTAGTATTATTCATGGATTGTATGTATGTATGTATGTATGTATGTATGTATGTATGTATGTATGTATGTATGTATGTATGTATGTATGTATGTATGTATGTATGTATGTATGTATGTATGTATGTATGTATGTATGTATGTATGTATGTATGTATGTATGTATGTATGTATGTATGTATGTATGTATGTATGTATGTATGTATGTATGTATGTATGTATGTATGTATGTATGTATGTATGTATGTATGTATGTATGTATGTATGTATATATGTATGTATGTATGTATGTATGTATGTATGTATGTATGTATGTATGTATGTATGTATGTATGTGTTTTGAAGAACGATTATAGTGTGTGATGTTAACACAGTCATAGTTCTTGTGACATTATTATATATTGTTTGTATTGTGTCATAATTAGACGGCATTACGTAACGAGAATCTTGTGTTGCGTTATGTTGATGTTTATAATAATTTGTGTTACAATAATCTGTTTTAGTGTTACCTTATTTTTATTTTTATATGATAGTGTTATGTTACGTTAATTTGTGTTTTGTTACGTTAATGTGTGTTATGTTACGTTAATTTTCGGTTCAGATATGATAAATTGTGCTATATCACGATGTTATGCGCTACCATAGCTTGTGTTACAGTAGGTTACATTGCGGCACTTCTAAATTTACACCTGGTTTTTCACTTAAATGTCAAAGGTAAATACAAGCAGTTTTTCCATTTCCCCGCAGCAAAATATATTGGCATATATAGTGTTAACCCTGTCTGTCTGTCTGTGTCTGTCTAATACCTCCAAAGATTTAGGTAATATTATCATCCCTATACATTCAAGTTCAGGCTCCTCTATCTACAAATACTGAGGGAGCCAAAAAAAAAAATCACTTTAAAATGAAAATACTCTTTATATTATACACCTCAATGTGGCTCTTCCAAAAATTCAAAATATTCTCGTCTGGTTTAATTTAGTACAAGACTTTCATGTGATTTTCATTGGCAGTAAATTTTAAAAGCATTAAGAAGGATCATATCTAATTAAAACTTTGTTCAACACTAAATGTACAAGAGTACTTTAGTATGATTTAGGATAATGAACAATTACACCGACATACAGTACATGTAATTACTGTATGGTAATTTGAGTTATAATAATAATTTGTTTTGTCTTGATAATTTGTGTTGTCATGATAATTTAAGTTATGATGATAATTCGTTTTGTGTCATAATAATTTGTGTTGTGTTATGAAAACCTGCTGCTGTAATCTTGGTTTCGTGGAAGGCGGTAGATAATCTCGTGATGAAACGCTCTGACAAACAAATGAAGATCGCCTTTGTTGTGTTGGTGTTTACGACTATGCCTCTCTTGCGTCGTCAGTGCCCCTGGAGCATACAAAAGGGGCAATGGAAGTCACATTTATAATGGCGTATATTCTCTCTCTCTCTCTCTCTCTCTCTCTCTCTCTCTCTCTCTCTCTCTCTCTCTCTCTCTCTCTCTCTCTCTCTCTCCAATAAGACAGCCAAACACCTAAAGACACCAAGGAGTATCTGTCTATCTGTCTATTTACGTAACTTTTCCAAGACATCATTCACCATTGTTTGTGACACTTATGGTGGTGGTGATGTTTCTATTCCACGGGCTGGGGTGACCACTCTAAACCCTGGACCTGAGTCTGACCAAAAACAGCTAATTTGGTTCTGTTTACGTATGCTGTAGGATTAGGTTGAATTAGTTTAGGTTAAGTTAGGTTAGTAGTAAGTTATATTAGATAAGGTTAAGATTAGGATTAAGTTAGGTTAAGAGTAGGTGAAGTTTGTAAGGTTAAGTTCAGCATTGTGTGAAGAGGTATTATAGTTTTCTTAGGTCATGTTCCTGTAGGGTAGAGAGTCAACACATAGGATAATGCAGTCTATGGAAACAGTCAACACTAGATAACACAGTCACGGGATACAGTCAGTGGCTGGAGCCTCTCTATAAAGTTATAAACAGTTTAATCTCAGTTAATATTGAGGATTTATTCTGTTAAATGGTTATGTGTGTGTGTGTGTGTGTGTGTGTGTGTGTGTGTGTGTGTGTGTGTGTGTGTGTGTGTGTCATTAATTATGTAAATCCATATATGTATAAGTGTGTATATTGTTTTATAAATGTAAACATGTTTAAAGGCTTGGGTGTCTGTGGCAAACTGTCTGTGTTTGTTTACCGGTGTGTTTGTCTGTGAGCCAGTGTGTGTTTGTCTGTGAGTCAGTGTGTGTTTGTATCCAAGTGCAATTGTATTTTCCACTGTGTTTACAACTAATTAAAACTAAACCCTGAACATATATTCTGTTTGCGATGATCAATATGCTAAATGGTTATTATTATTATTATTATTATTATTATTATTATTATTATTATTATTATTATTAAAGGTTGGGTGATATCAAGAACATACACATGATATTATTGTTGTCTTTCTTTCACTAACTGCTGTAACAGATGTTTTCTACTTTTAGTGTTCCCCTTTCACAACAAGGCCCCAAGATACCCATCTCTCACTTCAGACAACCAACTTATCTTCTCCCCACAACACGACCACTCGACGCCGCTGTCTCTCTCAGTCGTTTACACACACACACCGCTGCTTCCTGGATGTCTCTTTCCCCCTTATATATAATTCATCCATCTCTTCCTGTCATTCTCTCCTTCACTCCTACCAATCTTTTATGTCTTATCTCTCAATACGTCCATGTCACTTGTTATCTTTCTGTCCATCATTCCTCTCCATCCACATCTCCTTCCTGTAATTCTATTCCTTAGTCTTGGCCTTCTCTTTATCTCACTATTTCTCTCAAACACAATATTTCTGTCACATCTCACTTGTTTCATCTTACCTCATTTTGCCACACACACACACACACACACACACACACACACACACACACACACACACACACACACACACACACATACACACACTCATATATATATATATATTAACAATGTCTGTTTAGCCATTTGGTAATCCATCTCTGCCTGTTGACACGATTAACTCTGTAAACTATTCACATTGCAGCTATTACTTTTTCCCCTTAGTCATCCAATACTCCAGCCACTAACACATTCACTTATAGATACTTAAACCATTCCACTTATAGATACTTAAACCATTCCACTTATAGATACTTAAACCATTCCACTTATAGATACTTAAACCATTCCACCTATAGATACTTAAACCATTCCACTTATAGATACTTAAACCATTCCACTTCCACAGTATTATTTCCATTCATATTAATTTTCTCCTTTTCCCATATCTGATTATTTTTATAAATATATAAATTTATTTTTATTTACATTTAATATTAACTTCCCGTTGTCACACTCTCCTCCACCCTCATTCACTATCATTTACAATTTCACTTTAGGTTAAACTGATAAAGATACAATGGTTATCTCACTCCTCGACTTACTGTACTGTCTTTTGACTTTATCATTGAAACTTACATCCCCCTTCCCTCCCCATCACTCCCCATCACTCTTGCTTTCCCATCTCTTGTTGCCCCATCTCTTGTTGCCCCATCCATGTAAACGTTGGAAAAAGGACCGTGATATTAGTCGGCCTCATTGTAGTCTAATTCACGCTTCAAACTTTATGTAAAAACCTGTGAACAGCAGTGAGTAATTTCCCATTGATCTTATGTAGTTTTAGTAATTCCTGTGGCATTTTTTAGTCGACTTTATTGTATTTTATTTATTTATTTATTTATTGCTTGGTGATCCTAAAACAAGTTCAACTCCTTCGCTCTTTTTATTCACATTTCTCTACACAAATACTTAATCCAACACCCTCCTCCTTTTCTGAACATACCCTATCCTTCCTCCTAATACACACTTTGTTTATATATAATGGTTGCTCGTCGTGTTAAAGGCTGACTGTCTGGCTGGTTCCATAGGTCTATAGGAGGCAGTCTCATCCACTCTCAGTACTTTTTCACCTTTTACTTGGACAGCTTTCATTCCTCTGTATCTCTAACATGATAGCTATGCCCCCCCAGCTGTAATATTTAACAGTTGCTCAAAATAATCGTTTCATATATTTTTGTTTTATTCTTTCTGCTATTTTCATTTATTCTCAAGTCTCTCTAGCACCATTTAATTCCTATTACTACAGCTTCTAGTTCTCTTTTATCTATTCTTTTTTTACATTCATTTCCATCCTTTTCCCTCTTATTGTATGTATACTTTCCATTCTTTCCTCTCACATTGCTTGTAACGGGAGCTCATATGCCAGATGTTTTCCTGAATTAGCTACAGAACTATTGAACTAAGCCGTCATCACAACACTCCTCTCGCCTTTTCTCTCCTACCAACACACCTTACCTCTGATAGTCAAGGCTCCGTTCTGAAAAAACTATAATTCTTCTTCAAATTCTTCCCCTTATACCTGCATATACTAATGTCCATTTTCTGTCAATTATTTTCTCCATTCTTTAACCCACAACCTTTATCCTCACATCAAATACATTTAATACCTCTCATTTCTTTAATTCTATTTTGGTCTGAAGTTAATAGTCACTATTATTCTTGCTTCTAACAAATATCGGTCAGTACATTTCATCTCTCAGTATAATAGAATAATTCAACTTGTATTTCAGTATCCTATGCAAGAATAATAAGTCTAAAACCCAACCTTATTCTTCTCTATGTGGATAAAAGTGAATTTCTTGGAGACATTTATAATAAAATATCTCTCAGCAGATACAAGTTCCCTTTCCTCCTTTGTCAAGTTCCTTTTGTATCTGTCAGGAGTAAACTTTGTTGGTTCATCACTCTTCACCCTATCCACTGCCTCAGTATACACTCGAGGCACACACTAACAGGCGCTGTAAGTTAGTTAGGTCCTCAATTACCTTCAGTAAGGGGGACGTAACAGCCCTGAAACGAGGTAAGAGAAGAATCCATTTCACTACCTCCTAGTTTGGCGTCGTCAAAAAAAAAAAAAATCCCGCGTTCTTTGTGAGTTATAATATGAAATTTCTCCCGTAATTTGAGGATGTGAGAACGCATCTGTCTGGCTCAGTTAAGCTATTACATAAAGATGACGCTTTAATTGGACTCGAATTTACAATGAGCATGTACCTTAACTAGATACGTTCACCTCGTATACCCAGGTAAGAGGAAAAGAGACGTACGCGTGTTTGAGTGTCCTCACCTGAACTCGTTTACTTGGGAAATTGGAGACACCTTATGATAAACGAGTACACCTTGACATACATTATTCAGACACATGTAGTATATATCTCTCTACAAAATGCTCCATAAAAAAGTCATATATATTACCACTTTTGCCAGAATCGTGTTTTCTTTTTATTTCATTAATTCATTATTGTTCCACACACGTCTTACAGGTTGGTCTGAATTCTATCTTACCTCCTTGGTATAGTTATTAGATCTTAAGACAGGTAGTATAATTGACCTTAGGTTCTTGATCAGTATTATAGAATTTACTTATTCCTATTAGAGGATCGTATACAGTCGAGTCGATGTTATAGTGTTGACATAAACAGTCCTCATGACGCCACTTACTGTGAACTGATTTGGTGCTTTGTATAATTGTTAACATAAAATTAATGATTTACAATTTATAAAACGAACTTGGGTTGAAGATGTGGCTAAGTTGTTGTCTTATACATTTATTGTTGGTTTTTACACTTGTCTTTCGCATCTTTCTCTGTGTTGTAGTTTATCACATACGACAGAAGAAGAGTAACGAAGATAGATACAGACATTTTGAATAATGTTAGCACCTCAGTCCTTCCTTATCACTGAGTCCACCAAAGTTGACATATTTACATAATCATGAAGTGACGTTAGATAAATTTGTTTTTAGTTAATACTAATGAAAGGCGAGATTTGTGTTGAGTTACTAAAAACACGTTTTGTTATAATATAAATCCTAATATGAAACTTTGATTGGATGTGATATCTCCTAACTTGGTGACCGGATGTGGTATTATACAGTATGCACGAAGCACCAGGATTTACTTGGACACGTTGGTGTGTAGGTGAAGGTATTACATATAGAGAGCAGCAGCAACAGCAGCTCAGTCAATAATATTGATGGACACGAGTATGGCCCTAAGATATACTGTAGGTAGAGAAAGTAGTGCTGACTGGTGAATCTATAAGCGAACAACTTATGAAACCACATACACACACACACACACACACACATACACACACACACACAAAATGCGCGCGCACTAAATAAGGATTATCATCCGATTCAGCATTAAAACCCGATTGATGTTTTTGCTAAATAAATAGGGATACCACTCTTAATTATATATATATATATATATATATATATATATATATATATATATATATATATATATATATATATATATATATATATATATATATATATAGACGGTGTAACTGTTAATTAGCAGAAAGTAACACAGGCGAGCAATAGTGTCAGCGTCCAGTTGGTAATGGTCCCTGGGTCGAGTACAACAATATTCTTCGGAGCTTCTTTACTATTCTTTTCGTATGTTATTAACCACATAACAATACCCACAACTCCCTCACTCCTGTATAATACGTGTTGTAATATGTGAGATATATCGATGTTTATAGTGGTTGTGTGAGCGAGACAGTGACGTGAAGACTTGTGTAAAAACACACACACACAATTTGACAAATGTTTGTGTTTTCCCTGGTTCTCCTCATTTTATATATATATATATATATATATATATATATATATATATATATATATATATATATATATATATATATATATATATATATATATATATATATATATATATATATATATATATATATATAAATCACTGTAGGTGCGCGTGATCCAGGTATATGCTGATAACCACAAGGAAAGAAGAAAACACGAAGTTCCCAAGCGCTTTCGTGTAATTCACATCTTCAGGGGTGAGTACAGACTAAGGAGAAGTACAAAACAAGGTGTATATATACAGAGGAGGGTGAGATCAGGTCCACAATGGTCAGGTATTAGGTAATGACCCTACTAATCTTTAAAAAGCACCGCAACGGTCGGTAGTCAGGTCAGAGGGTAAGGTGACCCAACCTTCTCACCTGGTTACAAATCTTCTTAATTACAAAATTGTCCAGTTTGTACATGCCATTACTCAAATTCATGTTGACTGCTTCGGTATGTTTAATGAGACTAGATTCTATAATGTTCCTACTGTCAATTGAATTACAAGGTAATATTGAGGAGGCATTATCCCAGTCAATGCAATGCTTATTATCCCTCAGATGAACAAACAGAGCATTGGATTCCTGGCCTGTCCTAACACTATATTTATGTTGTTTAAGTCTAGTTACAAGATCTTTACCTGTCTGGCCTAAGTAAAACATATTACATTCCTTGCAAGGAACTTTATAAATGCAACCAATTGTGTTGTTGGGGGAGTTCTTGATTAACATTTGTTTAACAGTGCATGAGTTTTTAAATGCCACATTGACGTTCCAGGTTTTTAGTTGTAAAGGAATTTGAGAAATTTTTTGTGAAATGGTAATACTAAGAGATTCTTATGGTCATGGGTGGGCTTGGGATCAGTTCTATAAAAAGATTTCTTAGTAATGTTCAGGCATTTGTCTATGAAAGATCTAGGGTATTTAAGGTTTGAGCCAATATTATAGATATATTTATATTCCTCATCAATGAATTCCGGGCTGCAAATTCTCAAAGCACGTAAAAACATTGTTGAAAATACTGACTGTTTGACTCTATTATGGTGGGCAGAATAATAATGAATGTATGAACACACATTAGTAGGTTTTCTATAAATACTGAACTTAAAGGTGTTACCTATTCTGTGTATCAGACAGTCTAGGAATGGCAATTTACAGTCATGCTCTAATTCCACAGTGAATTTGATCGAGGGGGCTAAGTTGTTAAGTTGTGGCAGGAAAGCTTTTAGGTCCTCATTACATGGCCAGAGACATAATACATCATCAACATATCTAAACCAGACTGCTGAAGGTGGTAAAATATTACTTAATAGTTTCTTTTCAAAGAATTCCATATATAGGTTGCTTAATACAGGTGAGAGTGGATTACCCATTGCCATACCAAATTTTTGAGCATAATATTCTCCATTGAATTCAAATTTACAATCCTTAATACATAGTTTGATGAGTTCGATGAAGTCGTCTTTCGAGACGGGCAATGAAATATTCATCCAGGGAATCTATGAGGAACTCTAGTAAATCATCAACTGGGACCTTTGTAAAGAGTGATGTTACATCAAAACTGACCAGTTTAAAATCATAATTAATGTGTAAGTTATTGAGTTTATCAACCAAATCCATATTATTCTTGATATTAGAGTTAGAAATGTTGCCAACTAGGGGATTTAGTAAAGAAACTAACCATTTAGATAGTTTATAAGAGATTGACCCAACTGAGCTAATGATGGGTCTTGCTGGGTTATTGGGCTTGTGGGTCTTGATTACACCGTACATGTATGGCAGTGGAGGGGACGTTGAAGTAAGATGTTTAATGAGAGTAGCTTTGCCTCTCAATAGGGACTTCAGTTTTTTGTTGAACTGGGTGTTGACAGTGTTGAGAGGATTATTTATGAGTTTAGAATATGTTGTAGTATCACATAAAAGGTCATTCATTTTAGAGATATAGTCATCTTTGTTTAAAATCACTACTGTGTTGGCTTTATCTGCTTTAGTGACATGTAGATCCTTATTTTTCTTAAGGGCTTGGATTGCTTTGGTAATCTTTCTGGGCAGTTTGGAATGCAAGGCTTGGACATAGATGCATACACACCTTTACACATGTTCACTTCTTCACTTGTCAAATTACTGAATTTCTCCAAATTGCAAAATGCTCTGGCTATGTCAACACTGTCGACTCCCTTGTTAGAACCATCAAAACTTAAACCATAGCCGAGGGCACACAAGGTATCATTGTCTACATATAACACCATCCATCATCACTACAGATCGGTAAAGTAGTTTCCGAGATTCTCGTGCGGACACAGACATACTTCTTTGTTATATATATATATATATATATATATATATATATATATATATATATATATATATATATATATATATATATATATATATATATATATATATATATATATATATATATATCACTTAAAAAGTCGAAATATAAAACTTTCAACATTAATTTCCATTTCGTGCCTGAACTGAAGCGGTCATTGAAAAGATAGAAAACACAATAAAACAAATGATCTGGGGATTTAGCCATTATGGTATCTAATCCCCGGGATACAGTGTTTTAAGTCCTCTCACAGTAATATATATCATTTCCTAAACATATTTTTTCGCTGTAACTTTTGTTCTTTTTCAGGTCGTGAGAATTGTGAAATATTTAATCTTATCGTGAATTAAATAAAAATTGGAAACGCATATTTCATGAAATGTTAGAAAACATTAGGTGTTTAAAAACATCATACCCGAATATTAAAACTCATTTGTTCTGATATAAGGTAAATTTTATGCTTCACGTAAAAAGTTTAAACTTGTGAACCAGATGTTTGGACAATACTAACTGACGTGTGGATTTTTCAGCACACGAGTGATGAGATGAGAGAAAGGACCGTACCTGGTCGATTGATTATTAGATTATTTTAGGAAAGTAAGCAAGTCTCTCTCTCTCTTCTCTCTCTCTCTCTCTCTCTCTCTCTCTCTCTCTCTCTCTACCAGTGGTTCAGTCTTGCTGCTGCAACAGTTGTTTTCAGCCATGATGTTTCTCTATTCATAATAAGGCATCAAGGAATGGCAAAGTCATCCCGTTAGTGCTCCCTGGCTCCTAGCATTCAGCAGCGAGTGTGTTACTCCACCACCTTGACTGGATGCTAGTCCACCCAAGGGTTGTTCCACCATCATTCAGCAACTAGTGTGATTCTCCACCAACTTACCATCGACATACGCACCCGAAGTAAATTCATTTTATTGCACAAAAGGACTGTGTACAGGGAGAAAATATCATGTTCCGAAGGTCCCCGTGATAATTACTTGAAAAGAGTGATTGATGAACTGATAAATAACTTTTGAACTATATCGAGAAGGAACAAAGTAGTGTAAGAGAGAGAGAGAGAGAGAGAGAGAGAGAGAGAGAGAGAGAGAGTCTTGTGCAAGATTGGAAGGTAAACAGGACATTCGTGAAGGAGAGAGAGAGACAATAATTTCTCGAGTGAAAGCGAGTAACACAGAGAGTGTGACAATTGACATACAAAATAAACTGTGAAAAGAAAGAAAATGTGGCGTGACAAAGAACAAGGGTAAATGAAAGCAAAAGAAAGAAAGAAAGAAGGAAACAGTGCGACAGCTGGCTGGGTTGAGAGAGAGAGCTATCCAATTTCCTGGTGAGTGATATTTGAGATAACTCTTGAGGCAGCTCACGTATGAGATGAAAATAGATAAATAGATAGATAGATGAGCTAATGTTCGAGGGACATATAGAGAAAGACAGATAAATATGTAGGAAGAGAGAGAGTGAGAGAGAGAGAGAGAGAGAATCTGAGATACTTGATAAACAGACTGAAAGAAAGAATGAAAGGAAAGAGATTGAAAAAGTAATGTAAGAGAGAAAGAGAGACAGAGATACCAGAGAAACAGACAGAGAGAACGGAAAGAGTGGGAGAAAAGGAAGAGAGACAGAGAGAGAAGAGAGAGAGACACTACAATTCTCTTGAGGAGTGATAATAATCGCCTGGCAGCTGCTTGGTTCCTGATGGTGCAGTAAGATTGAACACGTGGCCACAGGAGGCGACCACAATGACCTCTGCGATCACTGCCACGACGACTTACACGACGACCTCTACGACTATCTATAAGACCATCTACATGATCACTTCAACGTCAATTTTCTTGAATTATACGATACGGCGTACTGTGCAACGACTTCCTGAACGATTTACACAAACATTTACACGACGACCTCCACAACGACTTTCCTAACGACCTATATGATTTCCATCTCAGCAACCTCCTCAACGAAAGTCATTACGACTATACAAACTACCTTAGAACGACTTCCATCACTGTCTTCACGACCAATACCTCGGATTACAACGAGGATCTCCACAATGACGACCTCCACGACGACCATGGTGACTACTACGTCATCGACCATCACCACACCCACACTGATGACCAGAACGACAACTTCCACTCCGTCTTCTATTACGACAAAAAATTAAGACCATTACCTTTACGACCACTACAACATGACTATCATAGCCACCACTACGACCATATCCACGACGACTTCCAAAACGACCTCCCAGACATCCTAATCGACGACTGTGACAAAGACAACTTCAACTACGACGATGATAGATACAAGTGATACGACTAGATAGGACGATTATATTGACATTAATACGACCAAGATAAACACGACGGCTCTAACGACAACACGAAGATGATTATACGACAGTGTTACGACCACTTTCACTCTTCACATCTACACGACAAAACGACTCATACAAATACGACTACACAATATCTATAACTACGATAACGTGGTTCACAACTACAGCAGAGGCAGAACACGACCACAAACAGAAAGCAAGCGACGACTACAAAACGACAACGACTGAGTGACTTTCAACGACCATGACCAGAGGAACTACGGAGGGAACCAAGACAACACAACGACAACTGGAAACGACATTTAATACACAAGTAGTCAGCAAACAACCACACCACGGCAGACAACCACACCACAGCAGACAATCCCACCACAGAAGACAACCACGTCACAGCAGACAACCACACCACAGCAAGCAACCACGCCACAGCAGACAACCACACCACAGCAAGCAACCACGCCGCAGCAGACAACCACGCCGCAGCAGACAACCATACCACAGCAGACAACCACGTCACAGCAGACAACCACACCACAGCAGACAACCACACCACAGCAAACAACCACACCACAGCAGAAAATCACAGCACAGCAGACATCCACACCACAGCAGAAAAACACACCACAGCAGACAACCACACCGCAACAGATAACCACACCACAGCAGACAACCACATCACAGCAGACAACCACACCACAGCAGACAACCACGCCACAGCAGACAACCACACCACAGCAGACAACCAAACCACAGCAGACAACTACACCAGAAAATCACACCACAGCAGACAACAATTTTAAAAGGGTCTTGTGTCTTAATTTTGTTTTCCCTTACACTAGATGAAACAGATTCATATAACTGGCTCCTGTAACTTACCACATAGTTACAGGCCAAAATAACACTGAAATGTTACAGGGAAGTGACTGACGTGTTACAAGGACATTATTGTAACCAGGTGCGACATTTTAATTCCAGGTAAGGTAGAAGACTCAACGCATGAGCCACTGGGAATACAACCCCAGGTGTCTGCCACTAGATTTGATATACTGCAATGTTTGGATATTTTCTTAGGAATAACAAATGAACGTGACTCACTAATTTCCTACCTCTGTGACTAGACCGGGATGTGAAACTACCTAATTTAATCCAGTATAACCTAACGTACTTCTAACCAACCCAAAATTAACTTAATTCAATGCAGTTTAACCTAGCGTTTCCCTAACCTAACTAAACCCATCTGTAACGTAACCTAACACCCCTAACCTAACCTAACACACCTCTAACCTAATCAAACCTAACACCCCTAACCTAACCTAACACATCCCTAACGTAAAACCTACACATTAGTTGATCTATCTTTAATATAAAGTAACGTAACATAACCTTACACACCCCTAACCTAAGCTACACCTTAATATAATCTAACCTAACCTAACCATATGTAGACGTCATGCTTGGAAGAAGTCAAACAAACGTGATGAACAAACGTAGCAATAAAACGTTTTCTACATATTAGATCTATGGAATGTCAAGATCTCTTAAAGACAAAGAGTCTGTTAAGAGTTTCGTGTCAAAAACAATCCCTGGAACACGTCTCTGGTTGACTGAATTTACTGTTTACTATTGTTTGTATACCTGTACTGTCTCTATATACAGTACATGCTGAATTTTACCGAATATCTATCTATCTGTCTGTGTTCCTATGACCCACCTTCAGATCGAACAACCTACGGGGATAGGGGATAGGTGGAGATAACGTTGTTTATCTGTTTACCTCAGTAGGTGTTAAAGGATAGTGATGAAGTGGTAGCAGAGACTCGAGTAGAGAAGAAATATGAAACAGTGTCTGGACCTAGTAATAGACCTACAGTGACAGAGGTTCAGTAAACAGTAACACTTGGCTTGCTACTTGACCTACAGTGATCTACAGTGTCTAGGCTGCTCGACCGACATTGGTGTAGATTTAGTAACACTACCATACCCACTACACCGATTTACAGTGACCGAGGTCGAGTTATCATGTAACACTGTTTAGTTTACTCGACCGGCAGTGACCCATTTCAATAAAAGACTAGCAGTGCTTTACCTCTTCGACCTCTGGTAAGTAGCACCATCAGAGTTCTTCGTCGACGCCTCCTTCAGTTTAAGAAAACAAAACATTATTATTCATGCCAGAGAAAAATATTTAATTAGCCTTACTTACCTGTATCGTTCTGTCAGTAAGGTAAGGTGATGCTTGTGGGTGTGTTCCTCACTCCTGCAGGTATGACAACACTAACAGATATGTCTCAGATCTTGTTATGATTACAGGTGTTGTCGGTATCGCAAAGGTCTCGCAAGTGTTACAGAATTTACAACTATTACAAGAGATATATTGCAAATAGTACAAAGATCCTGTAAGTATTGCAGATCATGTATGTAACGCACAGATTGTACAAGTATTATTATCTCGTATAGGTCCTGTTGGTGTCACAAATTCTGCAGGTGGTCACAGGCCTTATGGATAACACACAATACTATCAGTCGCTCAAGTCACACAGCACTGTATACCTCTTCGAAAACAAAACAATCATGGGTTCTCGTTCATCAAAATCAATCTTCCATTTTATTTTCGCATTGAATCAGAGGCAGTACAGAGGAGGAGTCTTTTTCGCATTAGTCATCACTATATAGTATAAGTGCTCTTAGTTTGAAGCTGACTCGGTGTTCCTCCACACACATACACACCTCTCAGCCAAGGTCCCCTCAAAACACTCCACGCACTCGAGAACAATAGTCAGGTTGTCAAAGTTTTGGAGACATTCTAAAATACCTATTCCCTTTTTGTTTTGTATGTCCAGTTTCTGTTATTAAGCTATCAGATCCTATATATACTCTTAATACTTTTATAATTTTCTTATTTCCAGTCTACTACTCACAGAATTATAGTGCCATCGACAGCAACGTACGATAGATACTCTTTCGATAACACGTAACAAATTCGTATTTCATTTCTAAGTCAACAGGTGTCAGGTCCTTTATATTATCGTAGATGCAGTGTGTGGGGGTTTATTCCGCACGTTTAGGCTTTCAACTGTCCCATAGCAACGAGAACTACACCTTTGGTCTACAGTGAACCGCGAAAAAGAATTAAACGATTGATTAAAAACAGAGAAATGTTGCTCGACAGAGGGGAACGAGCGGCGTGTGTCTCCCCTCCAACGTCTGGCGATGCACTGACCGGTTGAGTCGAGTCGAGGGCAAGTCCTATATTCCCCTCACTCTTTCTCCCTTCCTTCCTCCCTCTCTTACCCTCCCTCCCTCTCTCCCTCCCTCATCCCCCCTTCCTTCCTACCCTCTCTTACCCTCCACCCCTCTCTCCATCACCTACCTTCTTACCACTCTCCCTTCCTCTCTCCTTTGCCCCTTTCCCCCCTTCCTCCCTCCTTCACCCTCCCTCCTAGCTCCCCCCTCCTACCTCCTTCCTCCCTCACACTCTTCCCTACCTTCTTCCCTCCCTCCCTCACCCTCTTCCCTCTCTCCCTCCCTCCCTCCTAGCTCTTGTAAAACTCATCATTTGCTCCCGTTTTAGCGTAAATAGAGCTTATATATTCCTTCGCCCTTAAGATGATTTAACACCCTAATTTTGTGCATCTATGACAACAACAAAAAAAGTATGCTTTCACTATTCCAGGGCCAGAATCCTAACCTTACTTAACTTAAACTATAAAGTCAGTTTAGTAAATTTAACCTAACCAACCCAACCCAAGCTAACTCAATTTAAGTTAAGCCAACTTAAGCTAATCCAACTTACTTGTAACCTAACCTAAGCAAGACATACTTAAGCTATCGTAACCTATGCTAACTCAACTTAAGCAAACTTAACTTACTTCTAACCTAACCAAAGCTAAGCTAACTTAATTTAACTACCCTAACCTAATAATCTATGCTAACTCAAGTTAAACTAATTAACTTCTAACCTAAACTAAGATAACCTACCCTAACCTAACATAACTTAACCAAACCTAACGAAAATTTTGTAAATACTTAAGTTGAGGCCGTGAAGTAAGTAATCTTCCCTCTCTCCTTGATGGCAAAGGAACATACAAAAGACGTGTCTGCAACTTACAGCACAGCAACTATGACTTATTGAAAAGCCCAGGGTGATGCTGAGGGGGGGGAGGGTAGGGGAATCTTCACTTCTTACCTTCATGCTCCTACAGTCATAAGATGATTGAGTACACATACACACACACACACACCACACCTCTCTCTCTCTCTCTCTCTCTCTCTCTCTCTCTCTCTCTCTCTCTCTCTCTCTCTCTCTCTCTCTCTCTCAAAGGGTCGGAGAGTCTCAAGGCCAGGGTGTAGGTGCTAAACATACACCCTCTCCTCAACACATTCTCATGATATTAGTCAACAACAGCAACAGAAATCTTACCACACATCTTCATCATCCAAGGTCATCAAGTCGAAATTCTTAACCGCTTCCGTCCGTCTTCTTGGAGTTTAGTAATACACACTAACATGAACCACACTCTAACTTAACCTAACCTAACCTAACATGAACCACACTCTAACTTAACCTAACCTAACCTAACATGAACCACACTCTAACTTAACCTAACCTAACCTAATCTAACCTAACATGAACCCCACACTCACTTGACCTAGGCAGCTTACAACCATAATCCCTTAATAGGTTTTAACTATACACCTGTCCCTGCCTCTTCATCAGGTAAGGGGGTATTATGCCTTCAGCTGTACTCTTCAACCAAACCTTAGCCCTGTCTGCACTCACCATGATCCGCGATGGTTTAATGTATCTCTTCCTCAAACCATATCTTTATATGTATCACTAATGACTAAATCACTCTATAGACAAATTGATTTATCCTTTCCATCAAACTGCAATCCCCAAAACTCATTAAAGTTCGAGGTCATCTGCCGGTCACTTTTCACACAACATATATTTAATTTATCTTCTTCACGGTGTACAGGATAAGACAAACTTGAATGCTGATAATTTTGTCAGTAATGTAGTAATGTTGATTCTTAGAGGCCACACTCCCCAATCACCATGTTAAAAGTAAAGTAACTCTCTCTCTCTCTCTCTCTCTCTCTCTCTCTCTCTCTCTCTCTCTCTCTCTCTCTCTCTCTCTCTCTCTCTCTCTCTCTCTCTCTCTCTCTGCAGCTTCAAGGGCCTCAAGTAACAGCTTTAAGCCACAGACCATGTGGGGCACCAGCTTCGACACACCCCACCGACACAATAAGATATCATTAGGATCCCCTCCCACCCATTCTCCTCCACTCCCAGTCTCTTCCCTTCTCCCTGTCCTCCCTTTCCTCCCTCTTCCCAGACTCCTCTTCCCTCCCTCTTCCCCCGTCAACCTCTCCCCCTTCCTCCCAACCTTCTCCACCCTCTTTCTTCCCACTCATCTTCTCGCATATTCTCCTCCTCTTCCTCCTTTCCTCCCTTCCCTTCTCACTCTTCTTCGTTCTCCTCTCATTCTCCTCCCCTCCTAAACCCCCTCCCATACCTCCCACCTTTTCCCTCCTTCCTCCTTTCCATCCTCCTGCCCTTCCAAATTTCTCCCATCTCCCCCACCTCCCCGCTCCCTCCTACTCTCCTCCCACCCAGCTCTCTTTCAAATTTCCTCCCCTCCCACTAACCTCCCAGCTCCCTCCCTCCTTCCTTTCTTCCATCCTCCCCACTCAAATACATATTTAAACACACACACACACACACACACACACACACACACACCATGACAACGCCTTGAACTGCAGCGTTTTGTGGGACTTAAAAACTTAAGTTTATGGTCAAGGTATTGAAGAAAGGTTATGTTGAGTTAGGGATGAGTTAGGTTAGGTTAGCTTAGGATAGAAGTAGGTTAAGCTGGTTATTTTAGCTTAGGAGTAAGTTACAGTTGGCTTAAGCAAGAGATGAGTTATGCTTCAGTAAGACTTGTATACTCCATTGTTTATGTATATCTCTTATATTTATATTTACTACACGTTTCTTACCCATGTTTAGCGTTGTGTTATATCGTCAGCAAAGGAATGTAGAGCCACTCAGGTATTTAGTCAACATTCAACAGTAGTCCTTGTTGAAGAGAGAAAAATACATGTTGAATGTTGTCCTGGAAACTGTGTGTGTGTGTGTGTGTGTGTGTGTGTGTGTGTGTGTGTCCTAGTTTACAATGTCACAATACTCCAATAACAACACCGTCAGTATCCACGTTAAGTCGGTCTCGATCCTTAGTTTAACTTCTTTAATTCACCAAACTTCTCCTGTCGACCCAACTCAGGGACAAAAGACTCACTGTAAAAGCATTATTCGCCATGACACATCACAGCCACTGCAGTATGACCAAGCGATAACTAGTACCATTAACTGAGAACATGAACTCAATATTTCAACAATTGCAACACAGAGATAAAAAGTACCTCTCCAATAACAGTATAGTCGAGAAACGCCACAGTAGTTGCAACAAGTGAGAAACTGGTCGAGAGAGAGAGAGAGAGAGAGAGAGAGAGAGAGAGGTAAATATGTTTTAATAGTCTTCACAGGGCGGGCAGGGTCGAGGTAGGTGGGGGGGAGGGGGGTCGCGACTCAAAGAAATTGGTGCGTGAGTGAGTCGTTTCCATATAGAACGAGAGAGGATGGAGGGACGAAGAGGGAAAAAATATACTACAGAAGAATTAGTCAGGATGCGTGAGGGAGGGCAGTGTGGCGAGAGAGACACATCAATATTCTTGGTCTTTATTGTAAGATAAAGTGAAGATAAATTAATTTTGGCTCACCCCTTAGCACCTTCGCCTCCCCTTCATATCAGATGATCTATCTCTTCACTTCTTGTCATCTAGCACAGTTTCCCTGAGCATTGGGTAGTGCGTCACTAAAATCTAACCTACAGTATTATGGCACTACTTTCAATACTACTTGTAACTAGTCGTAGCACTTTCCGTTTATCTACAACTTATAATTTTAGATGTAGTGCATACAGTGCTCGCCTCCTGTCCTGAAGGTCGTGGTTCGATCTTAGGATACCTTCGATCCGCGTAGCAGTGAATGGGTACCTAACTTTACTGATGAGGAAGTGACGGCATTCGAGTGCAGTGCCGGCCACGTTAGTTCGTTGTGTACCGAAGGCTTAGTTTAATATGCAGTGTGCTCTACCCACACTGTCCTCAACTGGTCGTCAGGCTTATTGGACCCACTTTCACTTTCACTAAATAAGTTGAGCTAAAATATATACTACTTACCAGCTATATCACCTTCATAGGAAACACTGTCCTGTGTATCTCTCCCTATATAGTTCATCACACAGAATACAAAAACGAGAGAGAAGCACAGAGGCTTGGTAGTGAAGGTGGGAGGGAGAGAGGACAGGGTAATAAGAGAGGCACGGGGATGTGTTGCCCAGGGAGGGAGAATAAGAGAGTGGAGACACAACTTTGGTGGAGTGTCACACATCTCTGTTCTGATACAGTCGCTGTATATCCAGTGAATACGAGAGAAGGGAGGACCAAGGTTCTCACGACTCGTGGATCTGGTAAAGAATTACATGATGCTCAATACATTTATCTGAATATATCTCTACTTTTTTATCTGATTGATTACCTGAAGTAACTCAGTGCAATTATGCTTTACTTGTTTGTTTTCGTAATTAATTAGACTTATAATTTCATTTAATCATGAATCACTGTTTGTGTTGTTTCCTGTTATATCCGGGTGATGTATTGTCATGGTCATCACACCGTTCGTTGTGGTCCTTAATATCTTCTCGTGCACTAAAATCTCTTAATAGTCAAAATTAACTAACCTTACTAAGCTGAGTAGATTCTAGTTTTGTCCGCCAAATATCTTAGAATTTGCTTTTACCAGATACAGTTCATATAACAACAACAGAAACTGCAAAACTTTTTTTCATTTTTTGTGGGAGAGTCAAAACCTCAGGGGTGACTGTGAGTAGTGGCTGAAATCGTACATACAGTATACTCGTAGGTTAACAAACATATACTGTTATGTTCATCTTTTGGTGCTTTAACTGCCAAGGATTTTTGTGTCATTAGAACAATGTTCCTTTGTATCCATATAACAGGTTCACAATCCTGCCGGCCACCTGGTCGTTGTTAAGCTTACCTCCAATCCCATTCTTTCCAGTGTTGTTGTTGGTACTTTTTTATACAATAGACAAAACTAAATAAAAAATATTGTATCATAGTTTTAACGTAAAGCCTGGTAACTCCTCCTCAGCCAGAGGCGAGAGGCCATCAGGAGGACTCACTAACAATATATATCTTCAGCATATTTAAATCACGTAAGTTTATATAGGTATTAAATAAAATTAAATGCCTTAAAGAAAATAGCGTAAGTAGAAGTGAAGGAATAATCTCTTAAATACAGCCTCTGACACTGACCAGCCACCTTAAATCGATTTTTCTTAATTTAGCCAAACATTTTCCAATTATATATACTGACTGGATATTGAACTTATAGAATTAAAGATAGGTGACCATCGAATAGACATACTGTATGTGAATCTGCTTACTCAGCGCTGGTAACTTGTTCATACATCACCAACACTAAAAAATATTGGACGACTTGAATTATTCCTCATACAAGTCACGTCGAGTGTACAGGTAGCCTGAGATCCCTGGGGGGCTATTAACACCTGAGACAAAACATGACCTGATTTTGAGGGAATAAAATTTTTATTAATATCAGACTTGAAGCTCGTTGATTAATTTATTAGTGTCTGATTAAACTTGTTATATGTATTAATTTACCCGTATTTATAATGTTATTGTGGGTACACCAATAAACATCTAACCGTATTGTAGTGTTGGGTATATATCATGGAAAAAACTAATAACTAAATGTCTTCTGATTATTTTTGTTTTTACATTGAAAATGTTGATATGTGATATAGACAAGTAATTTATTCATTGCCTTTGTATAACATATCAGTATACTGTATATAGCATTAACCCGTTTGTGAAGTGACACATGGAGTTTAGAGAAAAAAAGACCATCGCTTTATGGTAGCTGTAACTTTTGTACTTCTGACTATATTGCAGACATTAGTACTGGTCTCTCTTATGATTTATATTACAGCTGGATAGCAACCTCTATAACATCTATTAAGATCGTCACTGGTGCAATAAATACGTTTTCTATTGTGTAGCGTCACAGAAAATGTCAATTTTTTAATGGATAACTCGTATATAATCTTTAGTACGCCCTATACCACTACCAGAGTCCGTGCATATTGCCTTAAGTCTATATATAGATAGTGTTAAGAGAGTATTCATGGTACCGTTGGGTAGGTCCAATTGGTACCAAATAGTGTAACATTGTGACTGGTATAACGGCTGTCTCAAGGTTGTTTTGCTTACGTCTGTCTGAGATTAATAAACAGAGCTCTCGCATTTGACGGATGGATATGTACTGCACAAGTGTAATGACCTAAGAATCTCGTAGTTGTATGGCATGTATGTGAAGTGTTGAGGTTAACCCATAAAATTTGTTAAAGTGAAGTTATTTTACTTACAGTCTGTGTGAGGTTAGTACACATAGCTACCCCACGGTGCCATGACCAGAGAATATCGTTGATGTCTTAAATGTATGTGAAGTGTTGAGGTCATCCCATTATCTTTGTGTAAAGTGAATGAAGCTATACCTGGCACTCGACTGTTAGTTCCTCAGTTAGGAGGTAGTGAGGTGCGTAAGTGAATTTATCAGAACCCCGACAGCTCAGACACTGTATTATATAATTTATATAATTCCCTATGAGTCACCCATTAAAGACAAATTCACCAGGAGCAGTTGGGGGATTAAACAAACAACCGCCTTCATTTCCTCATCAAGGTGGCAAATAAACGCACACACACACACACACACACACACACACACACACACACACTAATGGAGATAAGAGTGCACAAGACGGTGTTCAAGACTTCTCTCTCCCTTTGTTATACGACATATCCAAGAGAGGTTCACTATACTGGCCTAACCATCACCTCATCTATCAGTTTGGGACAAAGGTGCTACACTATCCTCCCAACCGCCACCTGTTATCACCAGCCTCGTACTCTAACCATTGTAAAAATCATCAACATCTCGAATATAACTTGTGTTTTCACTCCTTGTCAATATCTGTGTGTACTGTAACTACTCTGAAATGCCTTGTTAAATGACTTTCTCCCCTGTCACTATATCTTAATTATGAAACCCTTTGGTTTTTGTATATTTTCGGTTTATGGCTGGTGTAGGCCTACTTCTTAATAATACGATATTATTATTATTATTATTATTATTATTATTATTATTATTATTATTATTATTATTATTATTATTATTATTATTATTATTAATTTATTATTTTTTTTAATTATTATTATTATTACACACACACACACACACACACACACACACACACACACACACATGTATGCATGTATATACTGTATATAAAATCAGTGATAATTGCAGTTGTTCATACATCAGGCGGGGTGAATATTGCACAATAAGAGCAACAGTTTGTGTGGCCATCGAAGGTAAGATAAGCGCTCATACCCCGTGGAGGTGTTTCCGGCCAGGCTATAACACTCCTCTCTAATGTTAACAGTTGTGTAAGCCGGGGATGCTCATTTCAAGGGTTGACATTGGCGGATCCATTGAGCCCCTACGCTTACAAACCTGCCCCTAAAATAAGAACCTTGGCTGACAATGTTTACAGGGAGGAGAAATAGATTCGAGACCGAGGTGACCCACGAAGGTTCATTCTTACCGTCAGAAAATGTCTCTCCATCAGAAGCCCTGAAGTAACAGACCCAGATGAACCGTCACCGTCTCCTTCAGAAGCCCGAGAAGGACTTTGTGATCTTATAAGGTTTCTTGATTATTTCCCCACAGGTCACCAGAACCCTCGCGACTTTACGTCTTCCAACAATCAAACACTTCGTCTTCTTCTGAGTTTAGAGATAGAAAAAAAATCCATTGTTGATATTTTTATATGTTTTTAATTATTTACCTTTGTTTTGTTTTTCTTTCAGTTGATGACATTACACTCTTATTATTTTGCTAACAACCTTTTGGCTGTCATCTATTTTCCAGGATTTACATACAAAACCGTTTGAGTTATTTAATGACATCATTTTGTCGACTTTCAGATGGTGAACTGGTGAGAAATTTATACTTACATTTCACAATTTCAGGTGATCCAGTAATTACTTATTATACCTGTGTTTCACGTAAGAAAAGGTTCGTGTGTTTAATAAAAACTTTTAATAATAAAAGTACAATAAAAGTATTATTATCTTTCGTACAACAGAAGGTACTCTTATCATATCTTAAATCACTTGAGGTTACAACAGGTCAGTTATATTATCGACTGTGTTTAGTTTTTTCGTTTCCATCATCGAGAAAGGACACAGACAGACAGATTGACAGAATGGCAGACAGAACAAGAGAAAGGCACCGAAACACAGTAACCGATAGATAGACAGGAGATGAAAATATGGAAATGAGGAGACAGAGAAAAATAAGAGACAGGAAAAAGCGGCATAATGAGTCACATTGAGACGGACATACACACATACACACATACACCACAACAGCATCCAGCCCACACAAGCATTGTAAAAAAAATCATCAATAACTTGTAATCAACCAGTGTATTCACTCTCAATCAATCTTACCTTTTGCACTGTCACTATGTTGAAATGCCCTGTAGTTTGAGCTTCTCCCCACCTAGTTATTATATATCATACTTGTATCACTTGTGTTACTTGTATATTATTTGTCAATCAAGATATCCATTTCCCAATTATGTAACTGTATATTTTCAGCACACACACACACACACACACACACACACACACACACACACACACACACACACACACACAGTGAAAGAGAGTCATAAAAAGACTGATAGCTAGAAAGAGAAGCAGTGATGCAGAAGAAGACACAAATGGAGAGAGGAAAACACACAAAGGGAGAAAAAATAGACAGAAATAGAGAGACAGAGGCAAGAAAACAGAAAGAGATAGAGAGAAAGAAAATTTGATAATCAATAAAATACATCAGATAGAGAGAGAGAGAGGCAAGAGAATGACAAGAACAAGAATGAAGATGGAGTAAACACGTAAGAAAAAAAATCCTTCCCTATCAGCGTCTGTGATCCTTCATCCAGTCCTCCCTGTTCTGGGCGATAGAGGACCAGTCGTTGGGGGGGAAGAACTCCGGCATGGGTAAGACTGCGTTAAGGATGATGACAGTAGTGACCAACGTGAGGAACAGACAGAGAGACGTCCACCAGCAGTAACGCTCCCACTTCTCTTTTCTTAGGTTCCTGAGGACAACCACTCCGACGAGGAGGCCGGCCATGGCTCCAGCCAAGTGAGCCATATGACCGGTCTGTATGTGGTGATAGGAAACGTGGTTACTTGTGAGGTTTAGGTTTTAGAAACAGAGAGAGAGAGAGAGGGAAGAAAAAATTTAGTTGATTTTTCTGCATATTAGAAAGGATACCGTCTCTCTCTCTCTCTCTCTCTCTCTCTCTCTCTCTCTCTCTCTCTCTCTCTCTCTCTCTCTCTCTTTCTGAGGGAAATATAATGGCGGCTGGTTTAAAAGGTGTATTCTATCAGCGGAGGAGCATAGATATATCATCAGTATTAAAAGGGTATCGATATATTATATTAGTGGAGAGGTATATTTCTAGAGGAGGAATATAGACAGTTCATATGTAAAGGAAAGTAGATATATTGATAGTAGAACGATATAACCAACACACTTTACACTCACCGTGGTCCCGGGGTTGGTATAAGTATCCCAGACGGCATACCCAAGATCAAGGGACATTATCATCAAGATCACTATTAGTTGTACCCAAGGAACCTCCATCTCTGACCAGTTCTGTGAAGAATATGTGACACTGTATTGTTGAGTAACACAAGTTGATTCTCACATCATTAAAGACGATATAGTCAAAATCATATCAGAAGGAACCTGGGAATTGCTATAAGTTGTGACCTACTCTGTCCCCTGCCATAAGAAGTGACTATGTGACCTGCCATTAGATGCGACCTGCCATAAGAAGTGACCTACTATGTGACCTGCCATAAGATGTGACCGACCACAAACAGTATGAGACGGAGGACTTACCATAAGCAGGTTGCCGAGATGGGCGTACTCAATTGCATACACGCCCCCGGACGCTCCTGCCAGGTAGAATGTGGGCGTGTATAGAGAGTGGGCGAGTGACCCAGCCAGCACCCCGCCCAGGTAGATGATGACGACCCGCCAGGTGTGCACCAGCTCTAGCAGGACTCCGAGCACCACCTGTACCACCAGGTTGTTCACCAAGTGCACCCATCTGTACGTGAACAACACCTGTACTGTTATGTCACTCGTGTGCCTCTACGTGAGTCACACTTGTACACGAGAAGGGAAACGTCACCTCTATATATACAACAACTGTTTATCGTGTCATTATATATACATTATATATGACGTCACCTGTATGTGTACAAATGTATATGATGTGATTTGTATATGTACAACTGTGTATGACGTCACCTGTATGTATGCAACTGTGTATGACGTAAACTTTAAGTGTACCATAGTTATGCATTATATCACTTGAATGAATACAACATCCGTATATCACTTCACTTATTAATTGTTCATCATACCAATTGTACTGTGTATCATGTCACTAGTGTGTGTGTGTATACCAACTGTACATCACATCACCTCTACAGCCAAACAACACCTGTAGATTAATAATAATAATAATAATAATAATAATAATAATAATAATAATAATAATAATAATAATAATAATAATAATAATAATAATAATCTTCAGTGAAATAATCATACAGGTTTACAATTCAGCACAAATACAGACAGGTGTTTATTTCTTGTGTCAAATTAAATCAGTTTACTTAAAATATCAATACAAGTACAAGTTTAGGTATAGCGAACAGGTGAAGTAATACTTGTATGGTGATGTTATAACAGAGATGGAGAGATCTGATGAAAGAGATGGTGAAAGAGATGGTGAAAGAGACTGAAAGAGACAGAATCAATGAAACAAGAGAAAAGAGACAGAAGAAGTTGAGAAAAGCCTGTATTGTATTGAAGAGAGAGAGAGAGAGAGAGAGAGAGAGAGAGAGAGAGAGAGAGACGTAACCTACCCAGAATGTATTAGCGCGTAGAGCAAATACCGCCAGGCCTCGTAGCGTCGACTGGGATTGTACACTAATGGGGAGTAGATGGGACACGGCCCATTACCAATTATGGGCAGGTCCATGTCCACCACGTAGAAGATGAACGTGATGATCTGCTCAGGAGATGTAAACAATGACTTGAGGAAATTGAACATAAGGTAGCAAAAGATGAACATTATCTTTAGGGTGGAACAATAGGATGGAGCGAACTGAACATTGTGGTGAGGGATGTTGAACGCTGATTAATTATTTACTGCAGTCAGGCGCGGCGATGATAAGTTTACATATAAGATGATAGTTCGTCAGGTAAGAACACTTGTATTCTTCGCACAAAGTCATTTAACCTCAAACTTTTCTCAGGGTAATTGATAAGGTCATTGCCCATACGTAAATATTGACACAGAAAACAGTAGAATATAACAAAGTGAATAATTATAACAATATCACTCAGGATAACTAACGTGGTATGTTATCAGATTACAGAGTTAATATCAATCACAGTACATAGACACGAACAGTGAGGAAGACTTAAGTTACCTCAGCGAGAGTGATTAGTATCATGAAGAGTGGCGGTGGGCAGCACGAGTACTCCTCGATGTACCTGCGCTTCTCTAATGTCCTCTCCCCACGAGGCAACACTCCCAGGGCCCCGCGACGCAAAATTGTGCTCCCGCGGTTCGCTGCACTCTTCACCCTCACCTGGGAAACAAGAGAGAATATTATGAATTTTATTGACTCTGCGGCTCTGAGTATCATTAACTCTCTCCTGGGGAAACTATTGTAATATTATCGTCTACATGGCCAGAGATCCATTGATTGCCACTGTGCCATATATTCTTCACCTTACTTGGGTGTGTGGGGCGGGGGACCTACCTGTTGTACTGCCGTTAAGTATATGGCCACAGAATTTAATGTGTTGGAAAATACAAAAAAGGGGCACTTTCTTCCTACTATCTAAATACACCAACTAAAACTGCTCTGGGAATTTAAGGTGAGTGGTTAGAATGGCTCGGGTTTGGTTGGTTCTTATCGCCTATAAAAATAATACTGTAGTTCACCTGCCCTGTTTGTGGTACTTCTCCTGTATTGTACATTTTACTCTTTGGCCAGACGTCCGTGTAGTGTCATTATGGTTGTTATCCTCTTTGTTTTTGTCTTCATGCATAGTACTGTACATAAATAATAATCTTTTGACATACAGAGAAAAGACCCTCACTGAACGATCTCAAAACAGAACAGATATAATGTAAATTAATCTTCAAATTAAGAAAGAAAAAGTCCTTACTGAGTGATCTTCGAAAAGCTCACACAAATAAGGGTTTAGGCCTCACATAAAACAAAGAACTCAACTAAGCATCTGAACTCACGAAGCGAAGGAACTCCTCATACTCGACATAGCCATCTCTGTTCGAGTCGATCTCCTTCATGAGAGCGCCTTGACACTTCTCGAGCATCCTGATCACCGCCAAGTTGGGCAGCGTGTCCGCAGCCTCTGTAGTCAGCAACCACTCGCTCATCCTCCTGGGGTGTACAAGTTCGCTCCTGTAGAATACGAAGTGAGGTAGACGGGATCGGTTGTAGTCTTGAGGTAAAATCCATTGCCAGTTGAAGTCTATCGGCGCCGGGTTGTTGTGTACATAGTCTACTAGTGTCATCCATACGCTGAACAGGCCCTGGAAATATAAAGAAGAATTTGTTTTTGTTCTTCTCTATACAATACGAATAATATGTCAGTATACACTTATTTGTCTATCTATGCTTCTCTAGTCAATATATATATACCGGTATAATAAATTTGATAAAGATTTGTATTTAAGGATATAAAGCAAACAAAATAAGAATACTTTAATCTATAACGTTTTCGTCGGAAATTTATATATTTTTCGAGTTTTTTACTTAAAAGATTTCACTTGAAAAATGCAATTTTGATCACATATAGTAGGCAGGGCTTTGGAGTAGAGGGAAATTGTGGGGTAAAAACACCCCAAAAACTGACGAAAACAAACCTAATGAAACCTAACCTATTACAGAAAACTTAAAAAAATGCCTAGGTTAAGTTTATTAAGAACATTCCAAAAACGATCTAGGAAATAGATTTTTACCAAGCAAAAAGATCAAGAACCAAACGTAACGACAATCAAATGTCATTATACATGTCTAACCTAACCAGAGACACCAGAAGGATTTGACCTAACCTCCTATCAAGGGGGACTTAGTGAAGCAAGATGAAAAAAAGGAACCTGAACAACAAACCTGAAATCGAAAAGTAGAAAAGTTCATAAAATATAAATTTCCGACAAAAATGCCATAAAGTACAGTATATTTATTTTGTTTGCTCTATCTCTCTATATACAAATCAATGTAGAGTTCCGTGGTTGTCCTTTACTGAATTTTAACCATAGATTTTTATATATTTCGATCTGTTTATCTTTTTATCTATCTATCCATCTTTCGTCAACCCTCTCTAACTTTCGAGCGAACTACAGCATGCAGCACAGAAACCCCATGAAAGGGAGATGGTAAAAGAGCCATCACCATACAATTGGTACCTTCACCTTGCAGGGGGTACCATCACCATACAGAGGGTACCATCATCATACAAGGGTACCACCATCATACAAGGGTACCATCACCATACAGGGGTACCATCACCATACAAGGGTACCATCACCATACAGGGGTACCATCACCATACAAGGGTACCATCACCATACAGGGGTACCATCATCATACAAGGGTACCATCACCATACAGAGGGGTACCATCACCATACAGGGGTATTGTCACCTATGAATCATCGTTACCAATGTATTTACCTCCTCCTCGGGCGAAGGTTCCCTGTCCAGCACGTCTAAGGCCACCCGCATCAGGACGCCTCTCTCCCACGAGTTAACTGGCAACACTGTGTCGTACTGGAGAAGAGGAATAGCGTAACTTAACACTAGGAGAGAAATTTATGTAGAATAACTTTAATTTTCTTCCTTAAGACGTGAAATTGCACTTAATTGTCTCACTGCAGCTGTGATGTAAGAAGAATTCTCAATAGTTTCTAAGTTAAATATTTCTGTAAATGGAGAAGTGAGAACGATTGTAACACAAAGACAAATTTCTAAAAAGTAAGATCTATATTTTTCCCCAGACTGTAGATGTGAGAGCCTTTGTAAAGTTGGTTAGTGACTCTGACTCTCGTAAGGTGAAGCTGTTTAATACAATATATATATATATATATATATATATATATATATATATATATATATATATATATATATATATATATATATATATATATATATATATATATATATATATATATATATATATATATATATGGGAATCACTGTACCTGTAATTCTCACATAACTCTGTAATTATACTTGTAATTATATTCAATAAATGTGAATCCAGTACAGACTCCGGGGAGGCTGGGAGAAGGGGGGAGGGGGAGGTACTTACGAAGTGTCTGAATTCGTTGTACTCGACGTAGCCATTGCCCCGGACGTCGGCCTCCTGCAGTAGCTTCAGCGCTTGTGGGATGGCCTGGGCGTTGTTGGGCGTCCTGGGGATCCGTTCCTCGAAAAAGTCGAGATCGATCCTGCCCCGCCCTTCCTCCAGGAGGTACCACACGTCCTTCCAGTCCAGTACCTCTTGGCTGCCGTGTGCTGTGGGCATCTGTGGACGGCATCACTGGCATATTCACGTACAAATGGACGTAGATGGACATATATATTTATATTTATAATAAACGTACATTTAAATAAATGTTTTGATGTATATTTGTATTATACTGTACAGCCATATATATATAGTATATAATGCACACATAAGGGTCGAGTGATAAAGCAAAAGACAAAATGCTTAAATAGAGTTAAAGTGTGTGTGTGTGTAAGAGAAACATGGAGATAAAGAGAGAGATATCACCACTCACCACCTGTCTCTGCGGTCGTAGTGGTATCTCCTCCCAGTCGTGTTCCATCTTTGTCTCTCCCACTCTTTTCCAAAACCACTGAAGCTTGAGTCTCTACTTTCTCTTGCTTTCTTCTCCTTGTCTTTTCGCTCTCTAGCAAATCTTCCTTCACATATCCCCTTACCTCTCTCCTTCCCTTCCTTCAGCCGCCACCGCACATCTCCTGACTCACCCACACCCTTGTTTGTGAGTCAATGTTAAGTCAAAGTGCTAACTCTTGTTGGTCACACCATGGTCAAGGCACGGTTTCCTTGGCCAAGTGTCTGGGGAAGATGTGTCACTGTTACTGTAGTTCTTATGAGAAAGTTGTAATCGTCTTCCGAATAGTACCGGATTTTTATTTATTTATTAAATGTATCATGCACACATAATAATAATAATAATAATAATAATAATAATAATAATAATAATAATAATAATAATAATAATAAATTGTATTAACAATAATTTCTGACACACACACACACACACACACACACACACAGTTTTGAGGATAGAGCTGAAATTTGGTAGGGAGGTGCGGGTGGGTTAGAGAATGGGCGTACACTATCTCGAGTCTTTCCAAGAGGGGTCAGGGCCGACGCGTTTCCCCCACCCTTGGGTTTGATGCATTCACTCTCTTGAAGACAGATAGTTGAAATTTAATAGGGAGGTGAGAAGGGCCTTGGATATGGTCGCACACTGCCTCTTGTCCCTCCACCTGGGCGAGACCGGGCGATGCAACTGTGATGGAAGCACTTTCCATGTTGTTTTTTAACTTTGGTAGTCATTTATCTTTGTCGTTTATATATCGTTTATATCACTCATAGAGCTTGGCATAACTTCCTGGTCCACTCAGAGAGCGTGGCTTAACTTCTTGGCCTACACAGAGAACTTGACCTACTGTCCCACTCAGAGAACTTGACTTATATATCACTCAGTGAGCATCATTCACTTGCCACTCAGAGAAGGCATTCTATAAGTCACTCGTGCTGAGCGTGGAGTCAGGCGCTATCACATAAAACGATAAGAAAAGATTAGCGTACCTCCCAACTGCTTAGTTCGAATATTTGTAAATCAAGGGAAGTTCTCCGACAGCCAGTGTGAGATTACTGCGACAAATACACGCTGAACCCGGCTACCAGTCCTACACTTCGGCTGCTTCTTCGTGGATGATTCGTACTGGGTCCCACTAGATTTCATGCCATCTTAGCTTTATAACCACTTTACCGTCGTTTCCTGTTATCTCCGCCTGTAATTAATAACCTGGAGCTGTCGGTGGACCTGTTATCTCCAGGCCTGTAATTAATAACCTGGATCTTCTGTCAGGATATGGACAACTCGAAGTTTATATCTATATTGCCATGTGTACCAACTGACTGATGTAGTCACGGTTACGCTTTCAGTATAATCCGTCAAGTTTTAATATTCATCGGCCAAAGCTGGGAAGACACCACTACTGTTTCTGTGAACTTAATAATAGTTTTTTGTTTACATATATCTATATCTTCGTCAGGATATATTTTCGCAAAATTTCACTTTATAGATTTATATTCCCTCCCAAGTATCTCCTGACGCAGAACAAGACAATGTCAACACACTCAACTCACTAAACGATTCAACAACTATTTTTTTTATCGCCTCTTTATTGTGTTTTTCTTTATCAACAGTCTACATATATACACTTTATCAACGACCTGCCTCACCCCCTTATTCTACTACCGTTTCCCAAGTTAGTGTACCAGTCAAATTCAGTTTAGTATCGCTTCCTGTCCAACCTCAATCGGATCATAAGTCAGGCTTTATACAGTACAGTACAAGTTCCCTTTAGCTGAAGCTCATCATCATTCACATCATTCATTCCAAGTACTTCTCGACTAAGTACTCCCTTGAAGAGTTCCAGCGTACATAACATTACACATTCCTGTTATTAATCTTATGTACAGTATATTTATTTCCTCATAGCTTGGCCCATAGTTATTGTACATCATGAGTCCCTGACAAACACTCTCGGTAGTAATGAGTTTCCTAGTCACGTCCATAAACAACACAATAGCAGGAACACAAGCTAGTTTTATGGTTTACATTATTTATTAATAGTAAGCAGCATAAACCCGTAGCTAGTCTGTAATGTATTTTGTGAATCAATGTTACTGATTAACTGTATACCATAAACATTAATCTCGTTTATTTTTTTCAACAGTTTTTTTTTCTTTAGTAATGCATACTGACCCATATCACGCTCTAAGAAATAGTCCTGGGAGGCAGAACTGATAGACCGGTGTTATAATAAACCCGTCGTGAAGAACCTTGCTCTCGTAACATAGAAATGATTGACCTACTCAAGTAAGCTGGGGGTGGGGGGGGGGGGTGACAGGTCCATTAAAACCTGGGACTGTTAGGAAGGGGGCTGATTTGACCTGAAAACTCGTATGAATATCTATTGACAGTGGGTCCTTAAGTCCAGACAGTCCGTTAGGAGCAGTATGGACACAACAAACTGAAACCTAAGCCTTTTGTCAACATAGAAGTAGGCAGTGTGGCCGGTACTGCTCTCGACCGTTTCACTCCCCAACCACTGTTAAAGGTCCTTAGCTTCAAGAGGTACACCGAGAGCGAATTTGTCGCCTTTAAGACAGCAGACAAACGTTGTATCTGTTAGGCTACGGTGACCTTACATTTCTAGATACGTTACAGTAATTATTAGGTACCGGTGCTGTACTTACTCACCACGTGGGAAGTACTGTGTCTGTCCTGTATACCTGTAATTGTATACCTGTAACTGTATTTCTGGAATAATACATTAAACACCCTCCCCGTGCTTGTGTACCAGTTTAAGTTTGTTCCAGTATTTGTGTGTGTGTATTAGCACTTGTGTGTCTTAGTAGTTGTGTGTATACTTGTAATTCTGTGTATATGTATGTATTTATGTATACTGTACCATATATATGTGTATTTTTGTACGTCAGTTCTTGTGTGTATTTGTTTTTAATAGTACTTTTGTGTTTGTGTATACCCGTACTTTAATAATAATGATGATGATGATGATGATGATGATGATGATGATGATGATGATGATAGTAATAATGAATAAAACAGTAGTAGCAGCAGTATGTGTGCATCAGGACTTATGTGTATTTATGTATGTATGTAAGTATGTGTGTAAGTGTGTGTTTAAGCACTTGTGTATACAGTTTAAAACCGTACCTGTGCGGTTATTAGGAATGAAAGGTTGGCTGACTGGCTGGTTGACGCTGACTGGGTGGCTTAACTAGGTGGGATAGTGCCGCACCTTGTCACGAAGAAAACATACACTACTTCTTGGGCCTCACACTTGCCGTGGCTGACACTGGCACACACCCACAACACCTACACACCTCCACGTTTTACATTTACACTTTAAAATCACGACCACTTTAAACACTTAACGCTAGACGATTAATCACAGGATAGAGGAAATGAGGAATAAATAAGTACGGTGTTGGCTTCCCGGTGTCTAGCACGGAACTGAGACTCTCTCAACCAATAATCTTATCGCTCTTATCGTCTCACCTGGCCAGCTGCGATATGATTGGTTGGGAATTATGCTATCAGGTGTTTGTGCTACGCTGGGTTGCCACTTACTTTATTACGTGGTGATTTTTTTTGGGGGTACGATGTCATTCTAACTTTCCATCAGAATCACGTAGATAAGAATCTTCACTTGTAGGTCAGGTCAGGTCACAGATGCCCAGCCAATGAACAGTGACTTGAGGAGATGCTGACCTTTTTTCTTCCCAGTGGAGTGGAGTGGAGTGGAGTGGAGTGGAGTACCTGAGTGGCTGAACCTTACCAAATGGATTGCTGTGTCTGAATACCTGGACTCGTTCACTTCGTGTATCTGAGTGGCTGGACTTATCAAGGTCACTGAATAAAATACTTCCTTTCCCTGCTGTAGTCCTTCAGTCGTTATATAGTTAAGTTATGGTCCCATTAAACACCGAGAGAGTGGACGAAAATTAACTGACACCGTATCGAAAATAACCGAAATTAAATGAAACACAACTGAACCGAATTGAAATGTAACTAAATTTGACCGACGCGGGATAGTAATGGCAGGAAGTAAACGGGACTTGGCCAGGTACAGTAGAGTCACTATTTACACTGTGTAACTAGAGCGTGACAGGGACCAAAGCTGGAGAGAAGTCACTCGTCTACCCTGTGTTAGGAAGGTGACTCACTGACTCATCAGCTGTATGTTATTCAGGAGACATGTGATGTAACTGAAGGTTTATTATTGTTTTCACTGCCCCTTCCTCCCTCCCTTCCTTCTTTCCCCTCCCTACTTACCCCTTTACTTCCTTCTCTACCCACTTGCTGCCTCACTACGTCGAAACAAGTGTGGGTGGAAGGAAGTTTGTAGATATTATCACTGCCACCCCCCCCCCCCTCCGTTGTGTGGGTGGCGGGAAGTGTGTAGGTATTATCGCAGTCCCCCGCACCCTGTTGTGCTAAGCAAGTGTTATCGGCGTTTACACATTCCGTCGCTGCCACACTGGGATCATACTTCCGTGTTTTACTTTTTAAGTTTCTCATCGATCATGACCAGATGTTTCACCTGTGTGCGATAGTAAACACACCTGTCCCACACTAATCAATGGCCAACATTTTATCAATTAAACTGATATGTTTAGTAAGTTCAACGAACGTTATCACCAAAAAAATCATCTGATACTGGAGAGACCCCTCACTAATCCTACCGCCTCTGATAAACTTATTATTGAATCGTAACTTTGTAAAAGGCTAACTGAGTCACACACACACACACACACACACACACACACACACACGTGCACACACACACACACACACACACACACACACACCGTAACTAAACACGACACTATGGCGGTGCACCTCTCCCCGGCAAAGAGAACCCCCCGATCCCTCCCTCACCTTACGTCACAACACCCCGCCCACACTGTCACCGCCTAACAAACAGCAGGTTGGAGCCAATGGTGTTTTATTTGTAACCTGTATTAAAACTGTAACCATTCTTGTATACAGAGATGGAGGTGGGATACAAACTTAGCCTCCTAAGTCTGGCTACTATTGTGAGGTTCCTTGGGGCCAATCCAGGAGTTTTACGATATAAGGTAAACAAACACAGAGGTGCCACATCTCACAAAACGCGCCAACCACTGTACCAGGTAGGGCGACTGTACACCTGTGGGTCCCCGTAACACCTGTGCCAGTCATTAAATAGCGACATGTGATGCATAAATGACTTTTGTTTGTGTTATTTCTTTTAAATGTGTTTTTGCTGAGAATTCTCCTGACGATAGTACACGACAGTTCTTGTCTGCTGTGTGATAATATTTACATGAGGCAGCATCGTGTGTGTTTGTTTGGTAAGGTACTCTAGGGTGAAGCTTGAGGGTTGCCAGGTCGTAAATATAAATGTATGAATTAAAATTAACCCAGACTTCGACATAAACCATCAGTGGCAACTCAACGACCAGCTGCATATGCATTTGTGTACATCCATGAGTTATTTCAGTAAAGCAATCACTACCACCTGTGCAAATATGTATGTATGTATGTATGTATGTATGTATGTATGTATGTATGTATGTGGACAGCAGAACTCGAAAGTGGAAATGTTACTGTTCTTAACCAAATTATAACTATGTCGGGATAAGTTAGGTTATTTGAATCCAGATTAGAATGCTTAACAGATGACCCACTGATATTTATAGAATTATTCTGTTAACTTTTAGTCTCTCCTGTGAATAATTTTACCCAAATCCTTTCAACAAACTCGAGTACTGTAGGTCGGGTGTACGGACAGGTGAACAGGTGACAAAAGTGTTTACCTGTCACTACAATCAGGGAGGTCACTCGTGAAACCACAAGGGAAATAAAATGATGAAGTCAACTTTCAATTTTTATTTTGTATAACAACAATAAATATATTCATGATACAACATGATATACTTCATTATCCTACATCAACATAACACAACAGGAGCTACGAGGGTTTGGGGTATAACGCCTCTACCGTAATACATCCCAAAGGCTTGGCGAGTTGACGAGGAGAGAAACAACATTTTAGTTTTGCATAATGTTGTCTTGTCTGGTTGAAACACACCTCAGCCCCTCGACCACCAGTGACTCCGGTGATAGAGGCCGTTCAGCTGTGAGTCTGACAGGGGCTCACTGTGACCGAGGGAACAGTGTGTCCAAATCTTGTTATGCACCTTTTACACTTTCCATCGACAGACACAGATACATTGTATATAAGGAAGGTGTGTCAAAGGTTTGGGGAAAGTAAAAGAATATATATTGCACCAAATAAGCGACTCTGTTGAATAAGATGTATTTGGGTTTAAGTTACAATCTGAAGAAATTGTAAATGACTTGTATGATGATGAGAATAACAGAAGTTTTGTGAGGTTTAATAACAAAATATAGCAACTGCTGACTGACACCATCGTCACCCAGTCCAACATATTTTGTCTAACTTAGGTAAGGTTAGGATAATCAGGTTAGGTTAGATTAGGTCAGGTTAGATTAGGTTAGGATAGGTTTGGTTAGTTTAGGTTAGGTTAGGTTAAGTTAGGTTTGGTTAGTTTAGGTTCAGTTAGGTTCAGTAACATATGCTGAATGTATGTTCGTCTTACTCAAGAGATAAATTCTGTGAAATAAGTTATGACCAGAAAGATTTTCATTACCCTTAATTACCCAACATTACCTTGTTGATTCGGGTATGAACGGCAATTTCGCCCATTTGGCGCATATACGTGTGTGTGTGTGTGTGTGTGTGTGTGTGTGCGTGTGTGTGTGTGTGTGTGTGTGTGTGTGTGTGTGTGTGTGTGTGTGCGTGTGTGCGTGTATAAAAGACATAGACATGAGAAATACAGAGCACAAAGGATATGTCAGCCGATGACTTCACTTGGTGTGAATTTGTTTATATTTTTACATAAAGGCAAAAATGTGTCAGAGATATGAATTCATACCCTTCAGAATGTTGATGTTGCTGAATAATAAACAACATTAATACACTTCGGTTTACAGGTCCTTTAAGGGGAAGGAGATCTTTCACTTATTCTTTCGCAGTAGAACGAAGAAACAACTTAAATACGAGACTAATGGAAAATAAGAGAATAATTAGTCAGGAACACTGAACACGTGTTAGTTTTCTTCAGGTGTTGATGGGCCAAGAAATGTAATTAATGTGTTTGTTGTCACTTTGCTGATAGAATGATGTGGTCCCTTCACCTGTCTGAGGGAACATAATACGTCACTCTTAGCCGAGTTCAAGTTCTCATGTTCTTCCAATTAAAATAGGTTCTCGCAGAAAACTTCCACCCACTCTGAGTAGTGACCAATGTTTCCTAAATGAAACAATTAAATTACAAATACTTCAACTAACCTAAACAGGAATAACAATACTAATTAAAATACACCATAAAGGCATTTAGTTGTTTTTTGGGGGGGGGATATGAAAATAACCTAAAGAATTGTATTAAGGAATGGCGAAAGATGGTATAGTAACCTTTTTGGGGAACTGGACTCGGATTCCCATAGGTTCGTAAGAATAATTTTCCTCCCTTAAACCAGAGGTATGAGGACGCATCTTAACCACTTCACTCAAGTTACAACTCAGACACGGCGACCACAAAAAAAAATTAAAATAAACTCTTGTAAAACCAAACAACGACGCGACCTTACCTAGATGCATTCACCTGAACCTCAATTAGGGGGGAATATTTCGACCTTACAAATCTTTGAAATTCCGAACCCTGAAACTATTTTATTTTACTATTATCTTTTTATTAGAGGACAGTGAGTGTGAGTTTTAAGGCTTAATGTTCAGACGAGATGGTTAAGCGCAGACTTTCAGTATATAAATATATTTTTTTTTTGCTTCACTACATCTTTATTATCCAGTTACTCCTGTCCTTCCTTCTCAATGGGCAATTATATCACTGCTATAAACGTCATCTGCCGGGTTTTTTTTTCAACACTGATAGCAACTTCGGGTAACTACATAGAGCCGTAGTTACTGAGGAGTTATGATTCCTCCTCTTCACGGTGCTGTTTGTTTCCACTTGACGTTTCAAAGACACCAACGTTAAGCAAATGTTTTTAAATGTTTCTTTATTGTCCACAGAACAGTGAACGATAAACAGCTCATCACTGAAAATTTCCTGTAGATGTTTATCAGCTTACATCACCAGTAGTTCAGCTGATACGTTCACGCATTAAATATATATACGTGTAGATTCTGCACATTAATCCTAAATATATATATATATATTTGTTTTTATACAAATGACTACAAACAGTAATATCAAAGTTGTTTTTTTAAGGGTATTTATAAAAGAAATAAACCAACCAGAGAAGATTTGTAAATTTTCAGCCGAGACAACACGAGAGTACTGGAGGTCCGAGGAATTAGTTTCATGTTTTTCCTTCAAATTTCAGCGTTTTGTGGCCTGAACCCGGGCGTGGTGGGCCTGTTGTGGCCACTTAATCCACGTGTTGCATTTTCAACTGAGTTCATTATAATTATTTCTTGTTACTTGTTTTCTTTCATCTGTTAATACTCTTTTAGTGGGGATTTATTTTACCCCGCATCCCATTTTCTTTATTTGATTTTGTTCTTGTTTTCATTTTATATTTTATATTTTCTTTTCTGATCGTAGTTTCATATTTTTTTAGTTTAATCTGATTTCACTTTATCAAATAGTTTCCCATATTATGATCAATAAATAAGAAATAATGTTACAACACACAACACTCGACTGTAATCCATTAACTGTTGCCATCACTGAAACAAGAAATCTTAAGGCATCGTCACACACAAATTATTTCCAACCTTTTTAAGACAATAGAAAAAATCGTAGAAACGTCCATTATTGTGTCTAAGATTTTTTTTTTCAAGTTATCACAAATCAAAGAAAAAGTCACAGAAATTCTTATTCTTCACCTTCAATACAAGTTTACATTTAGTAACGGTGTAAAATACTGTTAGGTTCTTCACAAGTTATGAATCAGAGATGGAATAAACAAGTGAGTGTAGAGGGACCCATGCCACGTGTCCATCAGCTGTTTTTTGTTGACATTAATAACCCATAACATAAGAGTAACTTCAAAGAACATAAATACAATATACTCTTAGCTTTGAGACATCAGGAGCTCAAAGTGAAAGCAACAACCTTGGACAAATTCCTCATCATAAATGACTTACAGCATCACTTTAGCTAAGGAAAAGAAAATAGTCACAATATTCATCAAAATAAAAGTAACTCGTATTCAACCTTAACAAAGACAATATCTAAATTAACCAAAGTAAAGTCATAACAAGAAAATGAATAAGAAAATAAATTAATGACATTCTGAAGATCTTATGGACAACCGTGACTGAACCAATATCATTTAACATTATAAAACTTTCTAAAATATCAGTCATTCCCACTTCCCTTCTACACCCACCTGCCAAAACGGGTCGACAGAAATAAGTCAGGGATCGTCAGTAAAACGAAAATACCACAAACAGATACACCTTACCAGCGTGTATTGTTGTAAGTGAAGTTTATCCCGTATCAGGACTCAACAGTACTCATGGATATCGCCTGACACCCGCGTCTGGCTAGAAAAGAGACAAGAGTCCAAGTACGGGAGAAACTTTAGTATATAAATGAGATTATTCCACAAAGGTCACTCGTTAACGTTGCTCTTACAGTGTCGCTGGGAGGGGGGAGGGAGGGTGGTCATTATACGAAGGTTTACAAAAGAAGTAATCTGCATTTCAGTTAAGTACAGTCAAACAAACTCCTTCAAGATAAAACAAATCCTATGTGACCTTAACTACTAGTAACTAGCAGCTACGTAAGAGGAAATGGCAGTTATGACGCTGTTGAATATAAGAATTATTTGGGAAGTTGACGTAAACGAGGAGTCATGGTGATTAGAGACTCTATAGTTCGCCTAGCCACCGAGCACTGCTGGGGGTTAGTCTCTCTCTCTCTCTCTCTTTAGTTGTATTCGACGCTACGATAAATTAAGAGGGATGGATATCTGGAATCACTGAATAGATTAGAGTTGTGGGAGTTTATTGAGTAGTGATCGTATACAACAAGGAATAATTCGACAGCGCAGGATATAGAGCGCAGGCAGTAAGAAATCTTGCAATAGAGTAGACAGCTTGTACTATTGCAGCTTGTTGCATAGTTAGCGCAGGCGAAGACTTGCTGTGTCATTAAGTTCTGTCAAAGACTGATTGAGTTAGTTCACATGAAAACTAAATGAATTAGTTGAGTTAACTATTTTAATTAGTTAAAATGACTAGTTTAATCAGTTACTCTAGACTAGAGCAAGATTGGCTGAATTAGTTAGTTCATAATTAGGAAGATTAGCAATAGATTGTTCCTCATCAGGGGTGGGAACAACAACTGTAGTGAGGGATGTTTACCAAGGTTGTCAGGTAGTATTAATTTGTCTGTTTACTACTGACAATGGTAATGAGGACACCAGGCACGACAAGGCTTGGAACACCGGCCAGCATGGTGAGTGTGGTGACGTGGAGGTGGAGCATGAGGGGAGGGGGAGGAGGAGCATGGACGCATGGGGGGAGGAGGATTGGGAGTAGGGGGAGGTGGAAGCTATAGTAGATCCTCATGACACTAGATCCGTGAGTTTTGGCTCAGCTGATGTGACTGATGCATAGTTAAGTGACCTGGGCTTCGGTTCTCTAGGATTCTTACCTCCACCTGTAATTGGTGACTAATTAAATGCATGTAAGTAACAGACTGACTATCTAAGAGACGACACACAGACAAGCGGCCTTAGTGTCACCGAAATAAGACTTTTGTAAGACTCGATCATAATCAGATACGTTGTCTCGTCCCCAGCAAGATAGAAAAAAAGGAAAACTTACGTAGGAATCTTGAGAATTTAGTGTGTGGGTTGTGTTAATTGCCTTCATAATCGAGCTACCTGTTGCATCGTGTTCACTCCTCAGGAAGCATAATTACCATTTGTTGTATTAATGTGGACCTAGTTGACTAACTTGGCGTCATATTTAATGTGAATCATTCCAAGTAACATGTCTTCTAAGAAAACTTCCGCTACGCAGCTCACAATATTAACCAAGACTGACAAGATCTGCTCATGGGATAATACGGGAAGTTAAAAACAGAGCATTACTGAGCACCAAACACTTCAAGATAAACAGAATAATATAGTGTCATTCATTACACCAATATCAAATTAAATACATAATTGTAATATAATTTCAAAGTATCACGGAAAATAGAAGACTATAATTCACACATTATGCATTTAGAGATTAAAATATTTGTCGAATCGGTTCTCGTCCAATATTTCCGGGCGGTAAATTCTTGGCCATCAGGGGGACAGTCCTCTCAGCCATAACGCTAAAATTAAAGATCAAAACTAACATTATAAGCAAGCGTTTGACACTTATTATGAAGCTGTTTACGGTCTATCCTTAAAAGCTCAACTTCTAAGCTACAGTAAAGTATATGAGTACAAGCACCGTCATATCATAACAGTTACACACTCACTCGCAATTTGTATTTCTGGACGTGTTCAGTTTTAACTTATCTGAAATACTTTACAGGTAATATTCACAGGACACCCGCCATGACAGTACGACCCTTAAGCTGCTTTTAGTCACATTTGCACAAAAAATCCCTAACTGAAGGGTTTAACATCACTGACGCCGACGAATACATTTACGGAATGTACTTTATATTTTAGGATTGGACACTCGTCTCTTAATGGTTGCTTCAGATTCTCAGGAAGATTTGTTTCCTGGGAACGGGTGACCAATAAGGGAAGTCGAGGCTACGAGGTTTGTTGACCCCTTGTTGAAGATGACCTCTGGCGGCTGTTTTGGATGTGTATAATTATGACCAGAATTAGTGATTGTTGTCAGCGGTCAGCTCGACTACACAGAACACTTCCTGTCTTACTGTTAGTTTTAACATCACAGCAAACAACAAGATATTTTACGGAATAAGCGATATATTACGCCCAGGAAGCGACATGTGATGCACAATGTAACACGTGACTCACAGGAGACGATACATAACCCGACACATGCCCCACAATCACCCAGTCTCAACACCACAGTAATATCATCTTAAAAAAATCGAGATGAAGCACCGAAGCTCACCGTGGTACACATTGAAAAATCGAATCGTGGACCACATAGTCATAATCAACAAACTCAGGAGTACCCATACTGTGATTTTCAGCAAAATCAAATTTTTGGCCAAAAACCACCAAAAATGTAAGTCTTACACCTTACAAAAATTTTGACCAAAATATACTTTTTTCTCAGAATTGAAATTTAAGGGGTTTAACTAATTAAGCAATTTCAGAATAACACACAAACCATAAATTACACCTTGGAAACCCATAGTTGATGCGTAATTAGCATTGAAATATGATAGTAAAATCTTCCAAGGGTCATTTTTGCCACTAATTACTGTTCAATCGAATCATGGACCACATAGTCACAATCAGCAAGCTCACGAGTACCCATACTTTGATTTTCAGCAAAATCTAATTTTTGACCCAAAACTTCCAAAAATGTAAATCTTACACCAGTGGTGTCAAACTCAAAACCGTTCGAGGGCCTATTCTTATTTTAGTTACCCTCTTCAAGGCCAACACACGTGCTATATCACATATTTGCAGGATTGAAGTTTACAGCAGCTTCACACATTGCCTTACCTGGCTTACCAGGAATTCCTAATTTGGGTTTGTCTGATCTTAAGTATGTAAAATTCATTTTATTAAATAAACATGATTATATCTTTTTCTTTCATAATTTCACGGGATGATAAATTTTACCGTCATCCCGCGGGGCACACCTGACCATCCCAAGGGCCACATTTGGTTCGCGGGCCATGAGTTTGACACCCCTGCTCTTGACAGTCGCTAGCATTCGACGTCTGCACTAATAAATCGCGTCCACAAACTCTATCAATAACTATAAGCAGGCCGACACGCACAACAACACAAGACTAATCAAGAGGTTTACAGCCGTATTTTTACCGAAATGCAGAAGTCTCTTTTTACAAACAACAACAAGCTGTGGTGCCTGCTATAGTTTCAACTTTCCTAACGTCCATCTCGGGAACTACCGTATATAAACATTGCACACACAGCGTCAACAGCAAGGTCTAAAGCCTGTCACGGGACATTTCACCATTTATACAAATTTCATGATATTAATTGTCGGGTCTTGCAATACGAAATACGAAATACTTTTACGGATCCAGGTACGGTTATCAACACATTCTTGGTAAAGTCGGAAATATCGTAGCCAGTGTATATAGTGAACGGTCTTTGTTCACACGAGGTCCACTTGGTCATAGTGAACATGCATAGTGAGCCACAAGATTCAATATGAAATATAACCTAAATTAACCAAACCTACCCTTAGATGGTTAACCTTGTATTGGGTGAGTTAGGTCTGGCTGGTTAATGTCAAGAGGTCATATAATAGGCTACATCGACTGTGCAGTGGTGTACTGTACCCGCCCCAGTAACAAAAATATAATGACAGTCGGACCCGTGTCGGTTGCTAGAGCCTTTAAATGAAAAACAAGTTACTCACTCATCCAAACGATTTGGTAAAGGATGAATCTTCAAGTATTTGTTATTGACAGAGTAAACATACTTAAGCTGTTGTTTCTAAAGTTACACTTAAGAAAATTTATCGCTACACTTCACTGACACTAAAAGCTCTCTACTAACACTTCTGGGTCTTACAACTAGCTTACACTGCTGCTTCACTCACTTGCACGTACAGTACATGTGTCACTTAATCATGGTAATATACTGAGAGCCAAAACACTATGTGAACTCTAGATAAGAAGCGTGTTTAAATTATCGGTTATAAAAGTCCTAAGTACATCTAAACACTGTTAATAAAACAAAGTCGCTCGAATTTCATTTATGTATCCGACGAAGAACTGATAGAGAGAAGGGGAGTGGATAGAGACAGACAGGTAGGCAGATATACTCTAATTGTTATCGAGAAGCGTTCCAAATACAAAGCATTTCCAAGAGCTATGATTCACAAGAATAATACACGCGTCAGTCAGTATTCACACGACGTATTTCCAGTACGAATTATACTCCAAAAATACATTATTTTCTGTTATTTATTTATTTCCCTAAAAATACTCCATCAGGGCAGACAGATATAATGAGAAGTACTGTATTCACTCAGTAAAGTATTCTTCATAGTATATAAGAATATACTGGAAAGTTTGAGCACCAAAACCCAACACATTACTGTTCAGTGTGTTCCGTGCTGAATGATGATGTTGAGAAGGATACATTAGTTTCCCTACAGAAATTGTGTAAATCGTTTTCTGAATATTTCCTGAGAAAGAAAACTAAAACAATTTTATCCTTAACTTTAAAAAATAAGTCAAATTTGTTTTCTTTTACCTAAATGTGTATCAAATAATTACATTAATAAATATAATTTCTCACTACATGTAAAATTTTATATTATACTCATAATTTTTGGCCTAAGTTTAATCTATTCACAATGCTTTTATTAATATAAAAAATTAACTTTTAGGAAGTATCTACAGACCGAGGTCCCGCCCTCAAATCTTTGCTAGAGTCAAATATACAAAGTCTGTTTACATAATAACCTCCTTGTAATGCCGAGGCCGGCTCGGTAATGAAACACATGGGCAGTCGGTGAAGTTCGGTGTGGATGGCTTGTGTCTGCCGTCATAAATGGTTATCTTGTACATCAGCTACACACGCTTGGCTCTCTAGCAAAAATAGATTGAGTGCTGTACATGGGTCAGTAGACACAGCCTAACTATTAATGTAACTGACGAGTCTTCTTCACTTAGAGGCATCATATTAAAGGCAAAATGTGATATTTCATCTACATAACGTCTATAAAGCGAGCTGGAGGGAAGGTGGTCCTCCCTGTGCGTGGTGACTTAAAAGGCATTGCGTGAATGGCTGGCCAACGGGAGACACGTAGGCAAAATCCACACACATGCGGGCATCCTTGTCCTGATTGGTTCGTGGCCACTATGAAATCAGATAGCATCAATCCTTATACAAGGTTTAGGTTTAATTTGGCATAAGTTTAAGTTTAAAACATGTTTAGTTAAACTAGATTTGAGGGGAATGAGGAGTGAGTGATATACATGGGTGACGTCATTGCTGCGTGGACCAATCAAGGCATGCCTTGCCCACATAGGCTCAGATTTGCAAAATCGACGGCGGAACTTCATATTTGGTGTGCCACACCTCACTTAGTTCGTCAGGTTGAATTCTTATCCAACTGTAGGAAGAAATTGTTCGGAAGCATTTTCTTGGCTTCAGATAAAGTGAGTGAGGTTCTGCTCCTGCACGACAGAGGATGCAGGGAAGGTACACACAGGGGACCCCAAAGGGAGTCATTACTTAACGCTCTCTCATTTTCCACAAATCTTGACCTCACTCACATCTGTTGGAACGGGCCTCTTTTTACCGTTCCTCCGTTTCTTATCTCAGCTTCTCTGACAACCAGGAGACAGCGCCTCCACTTGGGTCTTCATAACAACCCTTTAGTTTAAGCATGCAGTGGTCTCGCCCTGTAAGAGTAACAGTGGCGCCAGCTCATGTTCTCTTTGGGGAATATATTATTCTAGAGCTCGTATGATTCATTAACAGAGCTGCGTCGATTATATTAGAGATAAAATATTATTTATCACTGGTGGTAGACTGCTTACCGTGTTGTCTGACATATCTGGATGTAGAGGCATTTGAGCAGAAGGAGGTCTTTGTAAATGTCAGTTTCGTGTCTTCATTTGTGTCGAAAAGAAAGAAAAGTTCAACTGGAGGCCAGGGAAGATTTACAAATACTGTACGGTAATGGTGAAACTTTCGAACAGTTATTTTCCTTTTAAGATCTTTTTTTTTTAATCTTTGTCAAACAACATTATTTGAACGTACCCTTGATTACGTGGTCAGTTTATCTTGCTGTAGACCTCCCGTGAAACACAAGACACATGATCTCAGCTAATTATCAGTCACCGTAACTTTCACTAACAGAAATACTACCACAACCTTGACCTTGAGAGCTGAAGTAAACTTAGGTGACCAGCTCAGAGCTCAACAGGACAATGAAGCGTTGGCTGGGTAGGAGGGAGTGAGTTGAGCACCACGATGTGTTTCCTGTTACTATCTTCAACAGCTATTGTCAAACTCATTCGGTGTGATAAAAATAATCCTGCCGTGATGTAATCCTTCGGTTGTGTGTACGCAGAAACGTCCTGCGCGGAACACAACACATACACGTCTGTTATAGCGGATCACCATTAAACAAGGTAAGGTTAGGTAAGTTAACTCCTGTAGGAGAATCTTACATGCATAGGGTTGTTTTATACCACGCTTGTGTCTGTGAGAATTTTCTAACATGGCAAGGTACCGTGTGTGTTTCACTACAACATCCAGTCCAGGTCTTCAGATACATTTTTGTTTATTTCCGTGAAGGTTAAACAGAGCTTTTAGATATATCAGATGCCAGGTTGAAAAATCCAGAGGTTCGCGGTGACCAATAGAAGTTGGAGGGGTTGGCGGTGTTAATCGTGGTATGAAGACCTTGCTCTAGTCACAGGTGGCAGATGTAAGGAATCAGCAGAGGTTACCAGGACAAAGAACTCTTGCTATACGTCGACATGTAACATCTGTAGTTGTTAGCCAGATGATCTGGTCGATATTATAAACTTCCAGAGAGAGACAAACTATATTTTGCCTGACGTATAAACTATACTGTATATGTGCATTAGGATCGTCACAGCGAGTCGGGTACGTCACAGAACACTGTCACACTGAGTAAAGACATTGTGTTTTCTGCCGATCATTTCCAGGGAGACAGACAGAGTACAAGATACCTTTATCTCATCAGGAAACCGACACAGAGAGTCTGGACTGCTACAGATCAACTGCCTGGGTGATTTACTCCAGTTCTGTTGTTTATTTCCACTTATTATGGCGTCAGTGAAGGAAAATTGTAACAGGTGACAACTAATAAATTTCACACTCACTAAAACATACTAATTCGATAGGAATTATTCTGGTTACACTGAGGACACGACATCCCAAGGGTGTCTTGAGCGTTGGTCGTGTCTGGAGAGATTATGTCTTAAAAGCAAACTTTGGTCAAGATCATGTCCAGGTCATGATAAAAAAGAAAAGGGGAAATTCTTCTATTCATTTCCCTTTTTTTCATTCATAAAATTCAAATTATTCTTAGGTGTCTTAGTGCTATTTCAGGTTTATGATGTTTTCCTGTCTTATACATTGTCTTTCAGTACAGTAGTGTTAACAAATATATCCAAAATTTCTGAAGGTCAAGTTATACCTTCTCTAAGTTGGATCTTCAGTAAGTTACAAGATGAGCAGTTGTCAGTTTACCGGTAATAAAGAAAACGGCATTTTAGGTGAGAGTGGAAACTGAGCTAACTTGAGAGCTTATAACACCACTTTCCATACATGCTCGCCACACTTAAGAAAATCTAAATTGCCTTTCAAACAGCAAACTAGTTGGTTTTTTCTCTTGTGAAAATTTGTGATTCGGTATGTATGTATGTATGTATGGATGTATGTATGTATATATTTATATATATATAACCTACAGTATGTATATGTATATCATCTATAATACACAAAGAACAGAAGATAGAAAAGCTACCCTTCCTTCATAAAAAAATAAACTTACCCCCAATAGAAAACCAGAGGATTAAGATTTCTCCCTAAAACAACGAATGCTATTGTTTGCACCCCATCGTTAATGTGTTTACCACAATATCATCTTTTATTTTATGAGTGTGTTTCTGTTTTGAAGACCAATACAGATAATGAATGAAAACCAATTATAGGATGTGATGATTTGAGTTGATTTCTTGACGTCGAATATACAGAAGAAATGAAGGAATGGCGAACACCTGTGGTTAGGTTAGGTTACCTGTCCACCACACCTGTCGCATCTTCCTCAGGTGTTCACATTATATATGAAGCAATGACGAACTCCTGTACCCGTGGGATAGTTATGCACTACACCTGTCGCTTCAATGCTCATTTCATATTGGAGGACTGACGAACACCTGTGGCCGTAGATCATCTCCCAATTACACCTGTTATTTTCTCCCCAGGTGTTCACATCTGCGACAGCAAGGAGATCGAGGAGCGACGGACATCAGAGGCGGTGGGTTTCCTCTCCACCACCATGAACTCTACCTCTGGCCGGGACCGACTTATCCAGCAGCCAGCGATCAGACGGGCAGCCTCCTCGTGACTCTGACCTGAAGAACAACACCACAATACACCTGTAATATTTCGTTAATATTCATAGTTTCATAATTAATGTGAAGTGTTTTTAGTTTAGATAAATTACACCTCTGTTCAGTATTCTCAAAGCTCCATATATAAGATTTTTTACCCCAAACTGTGGATAGGGGAAGACATCCAGCCACGATAGTTTCAGTGTAATATTGTTAGCCATTTTGTCTGCCATCATTGTGTCGTGAGATGTCACTTAGATGCATTATCACATGATCAGCTGAGTTGAGGGATAAAACGTGAGAACCTTTGAGAGTCCAGAAATAATTACTTATTTCACGTTATTTACAGAGAAAGGAAGACAGGAATAGATAGTCAGACAGGGAAATTTATAGACAGAAGGAAACCGCCCATTATCCAATTTTAGGTCGAATACAGATAGACAGACATGAAGACTTACCGTCCAGTTTTTGGCCGTCCACAGCCAGTATAAGTTGGCCTACCCTCAGGCCTCCCGCCTCGAAGGCCGCCCCGTTGGCCGCTATGTTGATGACCCTGGGCAGCTTCTGCTTGGTGTCTGCCCCGCCCTCTATGGCGATGCCAAGGTTGGGTCGTGTCTTCTTCACCACTACCCGGAACCTGCCCAGACTGTCGCTCACCACCAGCGACGTCTACAAGAGGTAGAAAGGTATAGGAACAAGGCGATGACTACTACTACTACTACTACTACTACTACTACTACTACTACTACTACTACTACTACTACTACTACTACTACTACTACTACTATTATTATTATTATTACTATGTGGCCTCCAGCCTTCCCCACCCAACCAGCAAGCATGAGGATAGGAAACAATTATTTTCTTAATAGCTGCTACTGAGTTACAATATACTATTAAAAAGACTAACGTACACATACTAACAACCCTTTAAATCGTCTCATTTATAATGGTTATTTTGACTAAATAAAATGTTAAACAATAAAGGTGTTGGGAGTGAGTGTTGGGAGATGTGTGGACTTCGGTGTCTTGTGGTCGTAAAAGTTCCGTTCTCTCTATAATGTGTATGATATAGTTGTATTATGGTGTGGACATTACCCGTCTGTTTCTACACGCATAGGGTGGGTGAGTGTCCTCTCGCTTCTCGCTAGAGTTGGTTCTGGCTGGACTGGGTGATGAAGGTGCCGTTCCCCCGCTGCTCCCACACACCTGTAACATACAATAACACCTGTAACTTGGCGCCTTAACACATTCTAGTTAATATGATAAATATCTGTAGGTAGGTGATAAACGTTTGTTGGTTAATTTTTATTATTTTATTACTCTTATTTTATTTGTTATTATTATTTAGGCTTTATATTTAATACACTGATTACTTTCATTATTACGGCATTAAATCAAAGCCAATGTTCTTGTTTTTTCTACTTATGGATAAACACCGGTAACAAAGCCTAGTGACACAGCACCAAAAACCCACAGTTCGCGTCAAAACCCATAAGTGGCGAGTAATTAACATTGCAAAAGTAATTAAAATATTCTAAAAATCATTTGAATATTTTCTAAAAGCCATTTGAACAAGTTATAATCAAGATATCAAATTTTGGTTAACAGATCCTTAAGCAGCACATTCAGGAGTACCTATACTGAAATTTTGAACAAAATCCATTTTTTGGCCGAAAATGACAAAAATTGTAAGTCTAAAGCCTTAAACGATTTTTGGCCAGAAATGCTTTTTCTCTCTGAACTAAAATTTAATGTGCCTAACTATTTCAGTACATCCAGAAAAATACACAAGCACCAAGAAATGACCTCGAAAACCCATAAGTGGCGAGTAATTAGCATTGCAAAAGTAATTAAAATATTCTAAAAATGATTTGAACATTTTCTAAAAGCCATTTGAACAAGTTATAATCAAGATATCAACTTTTGGTTAATAGATCCTTAAGCAGCACATTCAGGAGTACCTATACTGAAATTTTGAACAAAATCCATTTTTTGGCCGAAAATGACAAAAATTGTAAGTCTAAAGCCTTAAAGGATATTTGGCCAAAAATACTTTTTCTCTCTGAACTAAAATTTAATGTGCCTAACTATTTAAGTACATCCAGAATAATACACAAGCACCAAGAAATGACCTCGAAAACCCATAAGTGGCGAGTAATTAGCATTGCAAAAGTAATTAAAATATTCTAAAAATCATTTGAACATTTTCTAAAAGCCATTTGAACAAGTTATAATCAAGATATCAAATTTTGGTTAACAGATCCTTAAGCAGCACATTCAGGAGTACCTATACTGAAATTTTGAACAAAATCCATTTTTGGCCAAAATACTTTTTCTCTCTGAACTAAAATTTAATGTGCCTAACTATTTAAGTACATCCAGAATAATACACAAGCACCAAGAAATGACCTCGAAAACCCATAAGTGGCGAGTAATTAGCATTGCAAAAGTAATTAAAATATTCTAAAAATCATTTGAACATTTTCTAAAAGCCATTTGAACAAGTTATAATCAAGATATCAAATTTTGGTTAACAGATCCTTAAGCAGCCCATTCAGGAGTACCTATACTGAAATTTTGAACAAAATCCATTTTTGGGCCGAAAATGACAAAAATTGTAAGTCTAAAGCCTTAAAGGATTTTTGGCCAAAAATACTTTTTCTCTCTGAACTAAAATTTAATGTGCCTAACTATTTAAGTACATCCAGAATAATACACAAGCACCAAGAAATGACCTCGAAAACCCATAAGTGGCGAGTAATTAGCATTGCAAAGGTAATTAAAATATTCTAAAAATCATTTGAACATTTTCTAAAAGCCATTTGAACAAGTTATAATCAAGATATCAAATTTTGGTTAACAGATCCTTAATTAAACACGTGTTATTTATCTGTTGTGGTAATTAGCCGCAGTTAATGTGGACAACCTGCTGTTTACGCCGTGCTGTTAACAAGCTTGTTTGGTCACGCGAGGTTTACATGATAAGTTAAGGAGAGAGAGAGAGAGAGAGAGATATGAACATACATTTTCACACACACACACACACACACACAAACAGACATACTTCTTTGTTTTATATAGATAGATTGTCTAATCATCACTACATATAACACCACCCATCATCACTACACATAACACCACCCATCATCACTACATATAACACCATTCACCATCACTACATATAACACCATCCATCATCACTACATATAACACTACCCATCATCACGACATATAACACCAGCCATCATCACTACATATAACACCAGCCATCATCACTACATATAACACCACCCATCATCACTACATATAACACCACCCATCATCACTACATATAACACCACCCATCATCACTACATATAACACCATCCATCATCACTACATATAACACCACCCATCATCACTACATATAACACAACCCATTATCACTACATATAACACCATCCATCATCACTACATATAACACCATCCATCATCACTACATATAACACCATCCATCATCACTGCATATAACACCACCCATCATCACTACATATAATATCATCCATCATCACTACATATAACACCACCCATCATCACTGCATATAACACCACCCATCATCACTACATATAACACCACCCATCATCACTACATATAACACTATCCATCATCACTACATATAACACCACCCATCATCACTACATATAACAATATCCATCATCACTACATATAACACCATCCATCATCACTACATATAACATCATCCATCATCACTATATATAACACCATCCATCATCATTACATATAACACCATCCATCATCACTACATATAACACCATCCATCATCACTACATATAACACCATCTATCATCACTACATATAACACCATTCATCATCACTACATATAACACCATCCATCATCACTACATATAACACCATCCATCATCACTACATATAACACCACCCATCATCACTACATATAACACCATCCATCATCACTACATATAGCACCATCCATCATCACTACATATAACACACACACAAACAAACAGACATACTTCTTTGTTTTATATATATAGATTATTATTATTACACACACACACACACACACACACACACACACACACACACATACGGGAAGTAGTCAATACTTTCGAGTTAGCCCAACTGCACACCGAGGCAGACAATCGCCAGCCCCGGAAAGACGCTGCACTAGATGTAGACTTGAGCAGTGTTACATGTGGACGACCCTGCCGGTCCCGCATCGGCCTCTCGAGCCACCTCAGAGCTTATCAATGATGGTGACATTATTTTATCATAGATGGATGATCGTCATACTCGATTTATAGTATTAACTTAATAGTTTAGTGGCGATGATTACAACCAAATTCCAACCTTACTAATGTTTCTTTTTTTTACATTACTCGGTCAATTTCTCTTTCTATATCATAAGCCTCATATCACATCGAGCTCACGAATACTTCCAACGATGGACTTATTTGATCTTTATCTGACTGAGACTTGCGAGGAGGTTAGGAAGGGAACCAAGAGAGGAGCCTCGCCGTCCTCCTCCTCCAGCCCCAAGATGATGAAACTCGTTTTGGCCAGCGAAAAACTCCAGGCCTTTGTTGTCCCCGTCCCCACCACCTCCCCCGTCCCCACCACCTCCACCTCCCCCGTCCCCACCACCTCCACCTCCCCCGTCCCCACCACCTCTCACACCCATACCCGTGAGAAGTCAGCCCCAGATGTAAAAGCTCTCCCTCAAATTTTATGGGAAAATCTCACTTATCACAAGAAAATTCGTAGCGGGATGCGGGGGAAGACGGCTCATTACCGCCTCACCCTAGAAAGTGGAGAGACAAGAAACGTCGTAGTTAAGAAACTCCACAACGGCACCCCGCTAACAGAAGAAGCAACCATTCTACAAGAGCTGGATGGGGCCGGGGGGGTTCCACTACTCTACGGCGTCACAACCAAGCCTTATGCCCTGGTGATGGATCTATGCCCCGGCATAACTTTCACTGAAGCTGTAATGAGGCTCAACAGAGATCAAATTAAATACCTCCACGATGAGGTCCTCTCAGCCATTACCCAGTTCCACGCCGCTGGATACAGCCATCACGATCTCCACGGCGATAATGTCATAATCAACACATCAACAAGCCCCATGGAATGTCATATAGTTGACGTCGGAGAAGCCGTAAAATTTTCCGGCGTTGCTGAGTTCGACCAAAAGATGAAGAATAAGGATTCCGCTTTCCTTCGCTGGCTAAACATGTGATATGTCAACGTTGATCTAAATCAAACCTGTATAAAACCCGAGCAAAACAATAAAATAGATACCAAAATAAATTGTTTACCTAAACCCTACACTGTTGCCAATCGCCACAAAACTAATTACAACTCTGACCCAACACACACACACACACACACACACACACACAAAAGAGGGCATGCAAGATTATTCTCTCCCCTTCTTACTCCACATACCAAGAAGCGCTCAACACACACTGACCCTCTCGGCTCTTTCTGACCATCACCACGACCTCACCTGCAAATTTGGTGAGAAGCTTCTGCACCATCCTCGACACCGGCTCCTACTACCGCCCGAGATCCCTAGCCCGAGAATTGCTGTTTCACACCACAACCGCATCCAGCCCATACGAGCACGTACTGATCGCTTCTCCCCACCTAGTTATTATATATCATATTTGTATCACTTATGTTACATGTATATTTGTCAATCAAGAGGCCTATACCCCAATTATGTAACTATATTTTTAGCCTTCCGGCTGCCATGCTCTTTCAATAAACCGTTAATTAATTTTTAATATTATTATTACACACACACA
>NW_024720227.1:0-18809 GCF_018991925.1 Homarus americanus
AGGTGTGAACAGCTTCCATATAGAGAGGAGAGGATCTTTAATTGAAGTCTAATGTGTCACTTCACGCAATAACTCTGTGGGGTGGACACATCGACAACACAAGAGTGACCGACATATAAACACTTCCGAGACAACGATAACTAATGACTTTTTTTGTTTGTCCTTTCAGAACAAAGTTCACTCCTGGGATTATCTCTCATAAACGAAGCATCACCAAGCACAAGCACCACACACCTGTATAGGCCTTCAGTATCGTCAACCAGCAACTGTCTATATGATAATAGTCCAGACAAAACCTTGCTTCTACTTTAACCCGGAAATAAACATCGATAGGTTTATTATAAATAATTATGATGACAGTAAGTTTTCAAGGTTCAAGTGTCCTTATTTCCTGCCAATGGTTCCAGGAAAACCTTAAAACTTACAATTAATAAATAATTAAAGATTTTTGTTTCTTGTATCTATATATATAAAACAAAGAAGTATGTATTTTTGTTTGTGTGTCCGCACGAGAATCTCGGAAACTACTATACCGATCTGTAGTGATGATGGATGGTGTTATATGTAGTGATGATGGATGATGTTATATATAGTGATGATGGATGGTGTTATATGTAGTGATGATGGATGATGTTATATGTAGTGATGATGGATGGTGTTATATGTAGTGATGATGGATGATGTTATATGTAGAGATGATGGATGATGTTATATGTAGTGATGCTGGGTGGTGTTATATGTAGTGATGATGGGTGGTGTTATATGTAGTGATGATGGATGATGTTATATGTAGTGATGATGGGTGGTGTTATATGTAGTGATGATCTATCTTCTATCGATATAAAACAAAGAAGTATGTCTGTTTGTGTGTGTGTGTGTGTTTGCTTGTGTGTCCGCACGAGAATCTCGAAAACTACTCTACCGATCTGTAGTGATGATGGATAGTGTTATATGTAGTGATGATGGATGGTATTATATGTAGTGATGATGGATGGTGTTATATGTAGTGATGATGGATGGTGTTATATGTAGTAATGATGGATGATGTTATATGTGTTATAAGTGTTTAAATAACATGGTAGATATTACTGAGCCTTCATCAGGGGTTGGTGCCTCCCTCCAGGTTCCCAGAGGTACAACTATTGGTGACATTTTCTTATTCGATGGCAGCAGTTGAGTTAGATTCATTGGTTGGGAGGTACAGACAGAGTGTAAGTAGCTGTGGAAGTTTCGCGCTCCCTGATGTCGCCCAAATTGTCATAATTGAAGGTAACTGACTTGGCAACGGTAGTGCGTACGTTGGTCTTCTTAAGGATAGAGGCGGGTTGTTGGTCGGCAACATTGGATAGAACAATGAACTCAGCAGCTTGGCGGTCAAGGTTGTTCAAGGTACCATGGGCACTGTAGTAGTTATCTTCCAGCTTGTTAGTTGATTTTCGGCTGCGGCCAATGCTGTCACCATCCAATCGTCCAACAGCCTTATCACAGGAGGCTTCGTCAAAGTATAGGATGTATGCGAAGCCATAGTGTTCATTTTTGTTGTCTTTTGCGGGCATCACAAATAGGTCGATCTGTCCACATTCCTCAAACAATGGTCGAATCTGCTTAGGGGCCACACCAGGGTAGATGTTTGTTGCAACCACCACAAAGCTGGTGTCGAAGTCTACAACGAAATCCTTGCAAGCCTTCACCTCCACCTCAGACACCTTCGATACAGTGCGTCGGAACACCATTGTGATGTACTGACACTAACAGCTCTCTCACTGAGGTCAAATCAAAATTTGACCATACAGAAAGAATTACGGTTTAATAAGGTTGGAATTTAAAGAAATTGACAACAAAATGAAGCGCTGTTTATCACTATAGTGATGAGGGATGGTGTTGTAGAGATGATGGATGGTGTTATAATATGTAGTGATGATGGATGGTGTTATATGTAGTGATGAAGGATGGCGTTATATGTAGTGATGATGGATGGTGTTATATGTAGTGTTGATAGGAGGGTAATATATGTAGTGATGATGGATGGTGTTATATGTAGTGATGATGAATGACATTATATGTAGTGATGATAGGATGGTTCTATATGTAGTGATGATGGATGGTTTTATATGTAGTGATGATGGATGGTGTTATATGTAGTGATGATGCATGATGTTATATGTAGTGATGATGGTTGGTGTTATATGTAGTGATGCTGGATGGTGTTATATGTAGTGATGATGGATAGAGTTATATGTAGTAATGATGGATGATGTTATATGTAGTGATGATGGGTGGTGTTATATTTAGTGATGTTGGATGGTGTTATATGTAGTGATGATAGATGATATTATATGTAGTGATGATAGGTTGGTTTTATATGTAGTGATGATGAATGGAGTTATATGTAGTGATGATGCATGATGTTATATGTAGTGATGATGGGTGGTGTTATATGTAGTGATGCTGGATGGTGTCATATGTAGTGATGATGTATGGAGTTATATGTAGTGATGATGGATGATGATATATGTAGTGATGCTGGATGGTGTCATATGTAGTGATGATGGATGGAGTTATATGCAGTGATGATGGATGATGTTATATGTAGTGATGATGGGTGGTGTTATATGTAGTGATGTTGGATGGTGTTATATGTCGTGATGGATGGTTCTATATGTAGTGATGGTGGATGGTGTTATATGTAGTGATGGTGGATGGTGTTATATGTAGTGATGATGGATCGTGTTATATGTAGTGATGATGGATAGTGTTATATGTAGTGATGATGGATAGTGTTATATATAGTGATGATGAAGGATGGTGTTATATGTAGTGATGATGGATGTTGTTATATGTAGTCATGAAGGATGGTGTTAGTGAAGATTGTGAAGTGAGATGTAGTGAAGATTGTGAAGTGAGATGTAGTGAAGATTGTGAAGTAAGATGTAGTGAAGATTTTGAAGTGTGATGTAGTGAAGATTGTGAAGTGAGATATAGTGAAAATTGTGAAGTGAGATGTAGTGAAGATTGTGAAGTGAGATGTAGTGAAGATTGTGAAATAAGATGTAGTGAAGATTATGAAGTGAGATGTAGTGAAGATTGTGAAGTGAGATATAGTGAGGATTGTAAAGTGACATGTAGTGAAGATTGTGAAATATGATGTAGTGAAGTTGAGTGAGGATGCTGGGTGAAAGTTGTGAGTGAGATGTAATTGGTGTGGAAGTGAGATGTGGTGAGAGAGATGTGAGTCGAGGTGTGGGGAGACAGGGGATGTGGGGTGAGAGATTGTGAGTGTAGGATGTGGTGAAGTTGTGAAGTGAGATATGGTGAAGATTGTGAAGTGAGATGTAGTGAAAGATTGTGAAGTGAGATGTAGTGAAGATTGTGAAGTGAGATGTATTGAAGATTGTGAAGTGAGATGTAGTGAAGATATTGAAGTGAGATGTAGTGAAGTTTGTGAAGTGGGATGTAGTGAAGATTGTGAAGTGAGATGTAGTGAAGATTGTGAAGTGGGATGTAGTGAAGATTGTGAAGTGAGATGTAGTGAAGATTGTGAAGTGAGATGTAATGAAGATTGTGAAGTTAAATGTAGTGAAGATTGTGAAGTGAGATGTAGTGAAGATTGTGAAGTGAGATGTAGTGAAGTTTGTGAAGTGAGATGTAGTGAAGATTGAGAAGTGAGATGTGGTGAAGATTGTGAAGTGAGATGTAATGAAGATTGTGAAGTGAGATGTAGTGAAGATTGTGAAGTGAGATGTAGTGAAGATTGTGAAGTGAGATTTAGTGAAGATTGTGAAGTGAGATATAGTGAAGATTGTGAAGTGAGATGTGGTGAAGATTGTGAAGTGAGATGTAGTGAAGATTGTAAAGTGAGATGTAGTTTAGATTGTGAAGTGAGATGTAGTGAAGATTGTGAAGTAAGATGTGGTAAAGATTGTGAAGTGAGATGTGGTGAAGATTGTGAAGTAAGATATGGGGAAGATTGTGAAGTGAGATGTAGTGAAGATTGTGAAGTGAGATATAGTGAAGATTGTGATGTAAGATTATAAAGTAAACTGTAGTAATTGAGGTTAAACGAACGCGGGTTATTCTGTAGTGTATCCGTGCCTTGTTAACGTGCAACCAACATGGCGGTGGTTCTCAATATAGATACGTTATTTTGCCGAGAATTTCTGTCAAAACAAAATATGAATCAACCATATTTAGCCTAAATTAACCTAGCGGCTTTATTATATATTCTAAGATGTTTAAGTTGGATAGATCAGATCAGGTTAGGTTAAGTTAGGTTGGGTTAGGTTAGGTTAGTTTTGTTTTGTTAATTTTGCCACTTAGAGGCTAGTTTATTGTGCCCCCCATACTCATCCTGTGAGCGGTAGCGCAAAGAGATTACAAAGTGGTGTTAGATGAGGTAGGTGGTTAAGTTAAGTTTCAATAGGTTAGGTTAGATTACGTCAGGTTGGGATAAGTTAGGTTAGGTAGGTAATAAGTAGGTAGGTTACGGTTGGTAGGTGGGAAAGTTAGGTTTGGTTAGGTTAGCTTATGCCAGACGGGGAGGTTAGGTTAGATTATGTCAGGTTAGGTAAGATTATATCAGGTTAGGTTAGATTATATCAGGTTAGGTTAGATTACGTCAGGTTAGGTTAGATTATGTCAGGTTAGGTAAGTAGGTAGAGGTGGGTAAAAAAGGTTAGGTTAGGTCGGCAGGTTTTAGTGTAGGAGCTTAAGTAATACCGTAAAAATTTCATGTTAATTTTTGACACCATACATCATAATAATCCTTATAAACTATATTATGGAACTGTGGTGTCATTATTTCTGAACGGTTTATTATAAGTTTTATGCCACTAAAGAAGTTTTATCAAAGAGCGGCGTAATGAACCACAGACGTATTACCATTAAGTCCTAAGTAACTTAAAACATGACTAATAACCTATGAACATGTAGTATTATATGATTACAATTTAACATTATATATTATGAATGCTGTTATAATATCTTAAGTGTGTTACAAACATTGGTGCTCATATATGCCATCCTGTCTTTAGCAAAGAAGAGATTGCAGTAGGTAAAATTATTTGCTAAAGACAAATACTGGAAATTAAACATATACATATTACCATTATCTGAAAAGCTTAGAACCACCGTTTTATATTTATTAAAAGTTTGTAGTGTTATACATCATGTGTATACAAGTCACAAGTTATTATTTACGACATTGCTTCATTCCTCGTCATCACAGTCTTCTGTGTACAACAAATTCCTTCACTTTGTTTAGGCATTTCTCATCATCTGCTTGACAGTTACACATCTCGGTGCATGTCTTACTATTCTTTCTGATTCTTTCTGTATGAACATGAAAATGATCCACATTTCCTGACGCCACATCCACACTTAACAAGTTCTGTGATTGCTTCTGGAGCTGGTGGTTGGTCTGATATTACTAGTATGAAACAGTCATTGTCAAACTTCCAGCCATGCTCTAATTGTGAAATCATTTCACTGTCTGCATCACAAGACCACAGAAGAGCTTGATACCTTCCTCTCAATATATGATACTTTAGAGTTGCTGCAGTCGCTGGTAGTTCTCCAGCTTCTGCCTGCGTTTTCTTGAAGAGAAGCCATCTTAGTTTTGACAGTTTAGTGAAAGTCATTCGTGGACAGTAGAGCTTAAATACAAATTCCTCTAGACCAATATACATGTCTACTGGAGGGCATTTGGTCTACTCAGCATCTTGAATGCATCTAGGACTTTTGTGTTAGATTTCATCAAAGTGCTCCACAGCTCCAACATGCTTTCTTTCCTTTGCCAACAAAGTTTCCAATGCAGTCAAATCCTGTGAAGGCATGGAAACCTGTAAGGCTCTCTGCCCAATGTGTCGTCGCTCACCAGTTCCTGTTTTCATACAGTACTTGTATTTTCTCCAAGTTGAGGCTGCTTTAATATGCCAAACACATCAGTGTCTGGTGATTTGATATGTACAGTGCTGCCCTTCTGTGATGCATATACTGTATGTCCTGCTTAAGTTCTATAACCTGTGATAGCAATTTGATGGTTGAAGTCTTATTAGCTGCTTTCCACGACAGAAGATTAACCTTGGACATCTTTTCCCAGATGCTCAATGGACCAACAATACGTTCCTTGACAAAATTTTCATAATTTTGTCTTCCAACTTCATATGCACATAGATTGTCATATTTGGCATTTGCTGGCATTACAGCTCCAGTTACCAAGTTTATAAGAGCATCATTTCCTGGGATTACAGTCACCAATAACATTGTGTAGCTTCTGTACATCAGCATATTGACGGCTGACAATAGCTGTAGAGAGCTCACGGTGTTCTGTTCTTTTGTAATGTTTATGAGTTTGATATTTTATGTAATGAACTTAATTTGAAAACCCAAATGGTAGTATATGATCTTTTATCACCTTAGACACTCTGTGCGTCTTGATTTTCTTCTAATCTGAAATTACTTAAGGTTTAAAATGACCCGGATGGTGTTAAAATTAACCTGAAATTTTATGTGATCTGTCTTGTTGGTTTCGAACCTAAATAAACTGTGATGCTTGGACATGTCGTAATATCCACCGCTCATAGTTAAATCTTTATGTCCGTTTATTTTGTCCTAATTTAAGTATCAAAGAGTGTTTTCATTTTTAAGTATCTTAAGTATCTTTTTTCCTCACTCTTAAGTGTCTAAGTATGATTTTTTTTCATTTTTAAGTAACTAACCATATTTTTGTTTTCATTATAAAATGTGTTTGATATAGACAACAGAAGTAAATATCAGCTGGAGGTCATAAACGAAGCTGATGTGAAGTATTTTGACTCACTGTTCCCACGAACTAATTGCTTCACTGGTCTATACCGAAGAAATAAAACCGTCAACGAACCATCCGATTCAAATGTGTCTTAGGCAATACAGGGTGTTTATGCGTCACTCTGATACCAAGAATGACTTTGTGCACTGTGGTGAAGCTGAGGGTAGGATAGGGTTGGGTTGGGCTGGGTTGGGATGGGTTGGGATGGGTGAGGATTACGCATGTGTGGGTAATAGGGTGTGTCATACGGAGGCGAATTTTTTTTTTTTGAGTTTGAAAAATCGGCCCATTGTATTAATGATGTAGTTCTATGTGCAGAATCATGTGATATCTTCAGATTTGAAAAGTTTTAATTTTTTGCTATGTAAATTTTAACTTGAAATCTTATGAAAATTCAGTATTCCTTTTGCTTACTTCACTAAATAAACAACTTTAAAGTAAAATAATTGTATCAGGTTAATTTATTAGCGTAGAAAATGATCCAGAATAATTAAAGCAGATGATCTTGACACATTTATTAAATTTAATATTCCTTTAGAAAACAAAAACATCAAATACAAAAACCGGTTTTACTACTACGACCCGGTGTTGCTGCACACCATAGAGAACATGTCTTTCTTGCTTCTGTTTCTACTCATCACCTCCCTGCTGACCACCTGAACTCGGATGTAGCCTTCCCTCCTCTCCTGGCTGTACACGTGATTGCTGGCCTCGCTCACTTGCTGTACACAACGCTCTATACTCTGGGTGTGCGAGGGCCAGGCAGGGACATGCATGGGGTTGTCCAGGAAAGCTCTGACCCAGACATTGGTGAGGCTGCCCCTTGCAGGAGTATAGAGGCTCACTGCCAGCCTGGATGTTATCCAGATCTATGAGATCAGTGAGGTCTTAGCTTTCAATTGACTGAAGTCTTCCTGACCCTGAAGGAATCGTCACCAACTGATTCGTCATGCCCAGATCCTCTCATAAGTCTCATATCCAAGATCTTTTTGACTGCCACTCTTCTCTCCTCCTCATCCTTACTGCAGAGCATTGTCTGCAGAACTGCCTCAGGATGAGCATACCAGGAAGCTCTCCTCACAGTCTGCTCCACAATCTGAACAACCTTCCTTGGCTGACTCCTCCGGAGCTCAAGCTGGAAGAGAACATGCCTCGGACCTTCGGAGAACGATGACTTGAACTTGGTGTTGAACCAATTTGGCAAGTAGACACCCACGATGAGTTGGACAATAAGTCTCAGGTTGTGAAGCTGGTTCCCTTTCAGTTTATGATGGGCGACTCAAATTCTGCAGAACCTGAGAGCCGTTGTGAGCCACCTAGAATGTGAGACTGGACCTATCTGCAGGTAAGCAAGTCTATCCAGGCCGCGACCCCCAGTTTTGATGGCACTGCAAATCATGTAACCGCAAGTACTGGTCAGTACTCAGATGAGTAGCCCAACCCAGTATGCTGAAGCTCAGGTGGAGGCCAACTGTCGATTTTCCAAAGCTGGTTTATTTCTAGCTCAGTGGCCGAGTCAACATCTTGCCAAGAGAGACCAGACCATCTGTTGTTTGAAAAGTCTTGCCATCCAGCTCCTCGATCAGATAGTGGCAACTCGTTGGTGTGGAGGTCTGAAACAATCCAGACCAGCTTCCTCCAATCTTCAAAGCTCTATCATAGCCATGGCCCCCCGCCCTTACCCTGTGATTGTGGTGGTGCTGTCCTCCAGCCTGCATGGTCTGGTCTCGTTCTCTCTCTGAGCCAGTTCACAATGTTTATCTGCACTATCTCAGCTGGTTTCCTGGTAATCATCTTTCTCTGGGTAAATGCAAATACTTCCCTCCTGGTTCACTGCAGCAGGAGTAGTGTCCCTCCTTCACCATGGCTGGGAACAACTTGTCAGAATCTCCAACTTTCATGAACACTTTAGTGTTATCCCTTCTCCCATCAAAGAACAAACAATTGATTCCATTTTCTCTTATCCCCTTATCAAACTCCTCTTCTAGGTTACTGACAAGTTTTTCCTGAGCTCTCCTTACTTTGTTATGATCTATCTCCAGGTGAACATCATCAGGTGTTATCAAACCACCGTCAATCCAGGCAGCTGTTGCTGTCTCTGCAGTTTCTCTGAGACCAGTGTGGTGTCGCATACTGGCCAGGCCTCTGGGATATCTCTCCTGCTGAATCTTATGCCTGGAAGGTTTGGGATCATTATTTTCTGGGTTAGGGAGACAAAGTCACCATTCTCCTGGTCAGCACTCGGATCAGCCATGGGGAAGTCATTAAACTCCTGCTGAATCAGCTTGGCTCAATCATGACCTTTTACCTCACCCTGGACCTTCTCAAGTCTCTTTTCCTCAACAACTCTTCTCTCTCTTCTGCAGCCTCCTGTCTCTCTTGGACTCCAGAATATCTTGGCTACTAGAAATCATGAGAGCCCCTACACTGCCAGCTTCTCTCTCTGTGCTTTGACAAATGCCAGTTCGATCACAGGAATCTTCAGTTCACGCTTGCAAATACAGGAGATGTGGGCCTCGGATTTGCAGTCACGATCGCATCCAAACTCAGGACAGACAACAATTGGGCACTTGCAAGTAATTATGTCAAATAACTGGTCCAATTGCTTGGAAAAGCTGTCCTTAACTGCAAGTTTTCCTCTTCCAAGAGAGATATCTCTTGCCTTTTCCCAACTGGCTAGCAGTCTCTCACTAATCTTCTTCTGACTTGTTATGACTGGAGGCTTGAACTGAGCGATAGCTAGAGTGTACTGTGCCAAGACAGCTTTGGTCATATCACTGGCAATGTCTTTGTTTGTGTAAGTTCTTTGGTTCTTTTCACTGATTTGCCTGATTAAAACACAGTATCTCAAAGCATCTCTCAATGTAGGCAACTCCGACTTCAGGAGCTCTCTTCCAGACCCAAGATAGTGACTGAGATGGCTGGATTTTTGGTTCCTCGTCCTGACACAAGCAGCCATCGCAAATATTATCAACTTATAAATGCATCAAGTCTGAAACAGAAAAATATATTGTTAGTTGGGTTGTTGAGAGAATGAAGTCAAGCAATGTTCACTATTTAATTGGTATGCTAATGCAAGCTGTCGTTGAATTTTTCTACGATAAATTTCACGCTAAAATTTACCTAGCAAAAGGTTGCAAAATATTGAAACTGAAATTATTTCCTGTTTATATACACTAAAATCTACCAAAAAAGTGATGGGCCATTAGTTTTAGCTGATCTTCCCTCCTATGACACACCCTAGTGGGTATATTCTGTTGCATTTTATAGGTATCTTGCGTCTTTCTCATTATTCCTTCTTTATCATGAGTATCTGTGTCTATTAATACACCACCTCGCAGGATAGTGGAAGAGAAATGGATAGTAACGAGATAATATTCTTTTTGCATATACCTTAGCTTGATTACAGGTAACACCAGGTACAAGTTACAAGTTTTCCTCGACTTGGCTGATTCAACTGTAGGACTTGCTTAATTTATCATTATTAAAATCCTCCACCTGTAAGACCCTCCACTTGTAAGACCCTCCACCTGTAAGACCCTCCACTTGTAAGACTCTCCACTTGTAAAACCCTTTAGGGATTTGAAATGCCTTCTCGTCTTGGCTCCACTAGTACTGTACACACCCTCTCTAGCCTTAGTTTACAGTAATGTTGAAGTATATAATGAAGACTCACACCTCATGGGTTAGAAAAACAAAAGTGCTTGTTTTATTTATTTATTTATTTATAGCTTATTTTAGAATCCCCGAAAGTTAGAACAAAATGGCTGACGGGACTCACAAGCGGGCGGTGTTTACAGTATGGACCAAGAATAAAAAAATAAATGAAAAATAAAATAAATAAATCGTAAATTGGTGCATTGTTTCTCCAGGGGTAATTATAGAAGTACAAATGTTCTCCAGCAGTGGGTAACGATCATAGTCACGTATAGAGCTTCCGACGCAGGTAGATTGATATAGATGCATTACCTTGAGTTAGTGGGTTACAGGGGCTTCTTACACGATAATATTAAAGGTGTTTTTTCCTTCTGTTTGTGGCACTTGAGGTGTTTAGGTTAGGTTAATTAAAATGGTTTAGTTATAATGGTTATATTACGATAAGTTAAGTTGAATTTAGAACTTTTGATTTACATATATCGTGTTTTAGAAGGATTTGTTAGCTAATAAGTTTAATTTGGATAAGTTTAGTTTAATTTAGATCATTTGATTTTACAAGGTCGTATTATAATGACTGGGAACCATATAGAAACCTGTTAGAAGTAAATATTTCTACGGCAGTGAATGAGTAGGTCAATAAGTGGTGTATCGAGCTGCTGACGCAACTTAAACGGTATATACTGTACATTATATGTTATCAGAGCTTTCCTGTTGTACGTAACCGCCTCCGTCAAAGTGTCTTAGTGGCTCATGTGAAGATTAGCCTCTAGTTTATTTAACCTCAAGATTAACTACACTGGCACTGGCTGACCTGACCTGACCTGACCTACCCTACCCTACCCTACCCTACCCTACCCTACCCTACCCTACCCTACCCTAATCTAACCTAACTTAACTTCCCAGGTAGCGTTAGGTTAATCATTATTTGAAATAAGCTGGGAGGGTTAATCTTCAGGTAATATATCTTAATTAACAATTTTGGTCAGGTGAGGCCTTCCTTACCTTACTCGAGAGCAGGAGGAGGAGGACTTGCTAACGTCTACAGATCATCGTCAACCAAGGCAGATATTGAATACCTTTTGTTTACCTTCGTTGCTTAAGAACACATCTTAACACCATAAGACTATTCGCCTCAATGCAATAATACAGTAATTGATTATTGTATTCTAATAAAATTTACGGTGTATCTTTTTAACCAGATTTATTGTTTGACTTTTGTGAATGAGAAACTGGTTGAGGTGTATTGTGGTAAACATCCTTAAGAGCAGCTCTGTGTGTTCTTACGACCTCAAAGTAACACAAAAGGTAGCCAATATCTACCCTTGGTCAGTCACTTTATGTAGATGTCAATTGTGTCTTTTTTCTAGACTTAGTGCCCCCTGGAGGAGAAAGTAAATACAATGTTGATTTATTTTGGTCACAACACACGCTAGTAGATTATTTTTTATTTTTTATTATTTAACTAAATAATTAACACTATGTAGCTAACTAATTATATGACTCAAAGATGGTAACCAATATGGCGTCGATATTGTTCACATACTCTATGATAAATAGATGTATTGTCTGTTTAATTTTAGGGAAGAATTTAATTTATAAACTTTTGAGAATTTGGATGCAGGAGTTTTGTCTTTGCGTGTGTGTGTTTGTGTGTGGTGATGATGATGACGGATACTTTCCTCTGCAGTGAAAAAATATCTTGACAAGGCAAAGTTTAACTGTAAGCCGAAGGAACGTTTGTAATGTGACTTATTATGTGAAATTGTAACTTGAAATTCTTTGTGAAAAAATATTTCCCTACAAAGTTTGGCAGTAAATGAAGTATTACATCAAGGTGTAACTTGTAGTTCCTAGTGGAGTAATTACCTATGTGGACGATACAGCTACTCGAGGGTGTAAGACCTAGAGTAGAAAGTCTTAAGACCTTACCTGAGGTTGAAAGACTCTTATAGTGGAACGTCTTAGGTATTGAAACTGTAATTACAGTAAATAAAATATAATCTACCAAAACATTCCTTCACCTGGCGACAACTAATGATACAGGTGGTGTAATAGCTCTTTAAAATTCCTCCGTTTGATATAACAATGACCACACATGAACTTATAATGTGCAATATCTTGATAACACATTAGCTGCAACATTACACATAGTCCAGTGTATGTGTAGTGAGGGACATCTACCTAAATGAGTTACAGAATGTGGAGTTGAGGCAAAAAATGTTGGGACATGTTTGAGATCATCAGTTGAGCCAAACGTTTATACTCAATATTGTTTTAATGGTATTTTAGAGCGACCGAAAAATGTAAACAAAATGGCCGGCTAGGCTCGGGGGATCCACGAGTCCTCTTATAAAGGATCGACAATAAATGAAAACAAAACAGATTAATTTAAACACATTTCCAAGAGGCAGCTCCCTCTCACTCCCTACCCAGCATGACAACATTATGCAGCTCCCTCTCCATCCCTCCCCAGCATGACAGCATAATGCAGCTCCCTCTCCCTCCCTCCCTCCCCAGCATGACAGCATAATGCAGCTCCCTCTCCCTCCCTCCCTCCTCAGCATGACAGTATAATGCAGCTCCCTCTCCCTCCCTCCCCAGCATGACAACATTATGCAGCTCCCTCTCCCTCCCTCCCCAGCATGACAGCATAATGCAGCTCCCTCTCCCTCCCTCCCCTCCATGACAGCATACTGCAGCTCCCTCTCCCTCCCTCCCAGCATGACAGCATAATTCAGCTCCTCTCCATCCCTCCCCAGCCGCCAGCGCCAATACAGCTCCCTCTCCCCAGCAGCATGACAGCATAATGCCGGCTCCTCTCCCTCCATCCCCAACCAGCAGCTTCAATACGCTCCCTCTCCCTCCATCCCCAGCAGCTTGGCAGCATAATGCAGCTCCCTCCCTCCCCCAGCATGACAGCATAATGCAGCTCCCTCTCCCGCCCTCCCCAGCATGACAGCATAATGCAGCTCCCTCTCCATCCCTCCCCAGCATGACAGCATAATGCAGCTCCCTCTCCCTCTCTCCCCAGCATGACAGCATAATGAAGCTCCCTCTCCCTCCATCCCCAGCTTGACAGCATAATGCAGTTCCCTCTCCCTCCTTCCCGAGCATGACAGCATAATGCAGCTCCCTCTCCCTCCCTTCCCAGCATGACAGCATAATGCAGCTCCTCTCCGTCCCTCCCCAGCATGACCAGTATCAATGCAGCTCCCTCCCTCCCTCCCCAACATGACAACATTATACATCCCTCTCCTCCTTGGCATGACAGCATGGCCACAGTTCCTCTCTCCTCCCTCCCCCAGCATGATGTGGCATAATGCAGCTCCTCTCCCTCTCTCCCCCAGTATGACAGCATAAATGCAGCTCCCTCTCCCTCCCCTCCTCCCAGCATGACGGTATAATGCAGCTCCCTCTCCCTCTCTCCCAGCACCCAGCAACATTATGCAGCTCCTCTCTCTCTCCCCCAGTATGACAGCGTCTTGGCTCTCACCACCCTCCCCAACATGACAACATTATACAACTCTCCCTCCCTTCCCAGCATGACAGCACCAATGCAGTTCTCTCCTCCCTCCCCAGCACTTGTGGCATAATGCAGCTCCTCTCCCTCTCTCTCCCCAGTATGACAGCATAATGCAGCTCCCCTCTCCCCTCCCTCCCTCCCCCAGCATGACAGCATAATGCAGCTCCCTCTCCCTCCCTCCCGCCTCAGCATGACAGTATAATGCAGCTCCCTCTCCCTCCCTCCCCAGTATGACAACATTATGCAGCTCCCTCTCCCTCCCTCCCCAGCATGACAGCATAATGCAGCTCCCTCTCCCTCCCTCCCCTGCATGACAGCATAATGCAGCTCCCTCTCCCTCCCTCCCACAGCACCCTGAAGTTCCTTAATGAGTTGGGCTCCAGACTTATTGAAACTACCAGAGACTCCAGTTCATCGATCTACTATTTACAAGACAACCAATTGGGAGATGATGGTAAGGGAAGGCGAAAGACATCAGGTAGATTTTTACAGAACTTAATTTGGTTGGGACACAACGACAGGCTGGAAGGGTGAGGTATGAGGATCTGTTAGGGTGGAATATGAGGGACTGGAATGGTAGGGTATGAGGGATTAACAGGGTAGGGTATGAGGGACTAACAGGGTAGGGTATGAGGAACTAGAAGGGTAGGGTATGAGGACTGGCAGGGTGGGGCGTAAGAGACTAACAAAACTGGGTAGAAGGGTGTGACAATCTCCTCTTCTACACTAATCACGCCACACGTTCTCCCTAAGTCATCTTACAGCATGATGACACTAAATGGCCGCCTTAAAATGTTATTCTCAAAGACTTAATTATCCAATGAAAAAATTCACCCACTAAAATTTAAGATCACGTTGAAGATAAACTCATTAAAGTTTTATACTGTACTATAATGGAAATTAAGGTTCACTCACTCGCACTCTTGGGCAGAAATTATAATTTAAGTTCTCATTTTAGAACAGTCTTGGCTGTTTTTAGGTCCTGCTATGGTTACTGTCTGAGTCATAATCAACCTCACTTGGCATCTTCTATTTCATTTTGGTGCATTTCATGTTGGTGTATTTCATGTTGGTGTATTTCATGTTGGTGTATTTCATGTTGGTGATCACCTGCCACCCACCAGAGACTTGGGAAGGTTAGAAATAGTATCATCTCTGTGTTTTATGACGTCTTCGATGTTTATATCTTCACCTCACCTCCTGAACCACATCCTCAAGACGGACCATTTCTTACCCCTGGTCGTCTTCTTAGCTAATCAGGCTTATTTAATTCTTCTCTCACAGCGCTGCGCCCCCTGGCGAGAAACTCTCCCTCATTTCTTGTAACTTTTAGAGAAGGAAAGTTTATTCTCAACTGGTTGTACAGATGAAGCGTCACAACTTCTTGATATCTTTGCTTTGTGATTATAATACCAACGTGTCTGAGTCGTGTATTTGTTTATAAACTTAATGGAATAATATTTACCCAAGTTTAAGAGGCACTAAAGACATTATAAGGGCTGGATATTTCAAATTATTTGCATCTCTTGAATCACTTGAATCAGGAGTGATAAAATGAAATTAAAACAAAAAAGAATTGTAAATGAATGAAATATCGAAATCCTTGAAAAAACTAAATTTCTTAAAACAGTAATGGACTAAGACAGCAGTGGAAGGTAAGGAGATTGGTGGAAAAGAAAGAAGACCACCGAAGGAGGAAGGTAAAAGGAGGGAAGATGGAGGGGTAAAATAAAGGGGAAAGGAAGATGAAGGGGGAGAAATGAATGGGGGAGATGGAAGGGAGGAAGAAGGGAGGGAAGATGAAGGGGTAAGATGGAGGAGAAAGACGATGGGGAGAAGAAGATGAAGGAGAAGATGAAAGGTGGAAGATGAAAGGCAGGAAGCGACAGTGCAAAATAGATCGGCAAGAGACACAGTTGTACCAGAGGTGGTAAAAATATACACCAGGAAGGAATCAGGTGTGGCAATGTAATACACACACTCTCTCTCTCTCTCTCTCTCTCTCTCTCTCTCTCTCTTTCTCTCTCTCTCTCCATATTATGTTGCCCAGATTTCTCTCTCTTTTTCTAAAAATACAAAACTCAACTCAATAAAGGCAACACATGTACTGTACTATGACTGCCAGTGTATTATAGCATCAGCATTATTATATAAGAGTATATATTATACTTAAGCCCCCCCCCAGGTATCGCCGGGATGGATAATCTTCAGGTGGGATACGCTGGGCGGCGAGGGGAGTGACAATCTACCTGTGTCATTAAGGTCTCTGTTACCTTTTCCTGGGGCGACACTTCAGGTGAGTTATTATATAAAAAAGAGACTCACTTTATACAATACATGAAAAAATAACACCACCATTTAACTTACATAAATTAACACGCAATACAGTACTGAATACCTAACTAGCTTAGCTCCCCCCACCCCAGCCTCCCTTGAGCGAGCGGGAGCGTGCTGTGTATGGCCACCACCCCAACCAATCACCTCGACTCAGCTAGGTGGACAGCCCACCTGCTATTACTCCCTACTACTTTACTTCCCGTTTCTATTCTTTCCTTCTCTCTTTCCTCTCCTCTCTCATGGCAAAGTCATTTCCCACTTTACTTCATCATCGTTACTCAGTAAGACAGCAGTAGACCACGACGCTTAACACTGTACCTGCCTGACTCTGGTGTTACCTGTACTGTGTTAATTGGCTTGAAGAACATACAACTCTAAAACGTGATATGAATTGTTAATGTTGTCATAGGAAGATGAACTAGACAAAAACGACCTTTATAACTAAATGTCAGACCAAATACTGTCAAGAGGTGTGAACAGCTTCCATATGGAGAGGATCTTTAATTGAAGTCTAATGTGTCACTTCAGGCAATAACTCTGTGGGGTGGACACATCGACAACACAAGAGTGACCGACATATAAACACTTCCGAGACAACGATAACTAATGACTTTTTTTGTTTGTCCTTTCAGAACAAAGTTCACTCCTGGGATTATCTCTCATAAAGGAAGCATCACCAAGCACAAGCACCACACACCTGTATGGGCCTTCAGTATCGTCAACCAGCAACTGTCTATATGATAATAGTCCAGACAAAACCTTGCTTTTACTTTAACCCGGAAATAAACATCGACAGGTTTATTATAAATAATTATGACGACAGTAAGTTTTCAAGGTTCAAGTGTCCTTATTTCCTGCCAATGGTTCCAGGAAAACCTTAAAACTTACAATTAATAAATAATTAAAGATTTTGTTTCTTGTATCTATATATATAAAACAAAGAAGTATGTATTTTTGTTTGTGTGTGTGTTTGTGTGTCCGCACGAGAATCTCGGAAACTACTATACCGATCTGTAGTGATGATGGATGGTGTTATATGTAGTGATGATGGATGGTGTTATATGTAGTGATGAGGGATGATGTTATATGTAGTGATGATGGATGGTGTTATATGTAGTGATGATGGATGATGTTATATGTAGTGATGATGGATGGTGTTATATGTAGTGATGATGGATGATGTTATATGCAGTGATGATGGATGGTGTTATATGTAGTGATGATGGATGATGTTATATGTAGTGATGATGGAAGATGTTATATGTAGTGATGATGGGTGGTGTTATATGTAGTGATGATGGATGATGTTATAAGTAGTGATGATGGGTGGTGTTATATGTGGTGATGATCTATCTTCTATCGATATAAAACAAAGAAGTATGTCTGTTTGTGTGTGTGTGTGTGTGTTTGCTTGTGTGTCCGCACGAGAATCTCGAAAACTACTCTACCGATCTGTAGTGATGATGGATGATGTTATATGTAGTGATGATAGATGGTGTTATATGTAGTGATGATGGATGGTGTTATGTGTAGTGATGATGGATGATGTTATATGTGTTATAAGTGTTTAAATAACATGGTAGATATTACTGAGCCTTCATCAGGGTTGGTGCCTCCCTCCAGGTTCCCAGAGGTACAACTATTGGTGACATTTTCTTATTCGATGGCAGCAGTTGAGTTAGATTCATTGGTTGGGAGGGACAGACAGAGTGTAAGTAGCTGTGGAAGTTTCGCGCTCCCTGATGTCGCCCAAATTGTCATAATTGAAGGTAACTGACTTGGCAACGGTAGTGCGTACGTTGGTCTTCTTAAGGATAGAGGCGGGTTGTTGGTCGGCAACATTGGATAGAACAATGAACTCAGCAGCTTGGCGGTCAAGGTTGTTGAAGGTACCATGGGCACTGTAGTAGTTAACTTCCAGCTTGTTAGTTGATTTTCGGCTGTGGCCAATGCTGTCACCATCCAATCGTCCAACAGCCTTATCACAGGAGGCTTCGTCAAAGTATCGGATGTATGCGAAGCCATAGTGTTCATTTTTGTTGTCTTTTGCGGGCATCACAAATAGGTCGATCTGTCCATATTCCTCAAACAATGGTCGAATCTGCTTAGGGGCCACACCAGGGTAGATGTTTGTTGCAACCACCACAAAGCTGGTGTCGAAGTCTACAACGAAATCCTTGCAAGCCTTCACCTCCACCTCAGACACCTTCGATACAGTGCGTCGGAACACCATTGTGATGTGCTGACACTAACAGCTCTCTCACTGAGGTCAAATCAAAATTTGACCATACAGAAAGAATTACGGTTTAATAAGGTTGGAATTTAAAGAAATTGACAACAAAATGAAGCTCTGTTTATCACTATAGTATTGAGGACTGGTGTTTGTAGAGATGATGGATAGTGTTATAATATGTAGTGATGATGGATGGTGTTATATGTAGTGATGAAGGATGGCGTTATATGTAGTAATGATGGATGGTGTTATAT
>NW_024720228.1:0-12469 GCF_018991925.1 Homarus americanus
AGAGTATAACAAAGGCCCCTTATCGAGTATAACAAAGTTTCCTGATAGAGTGTAATAAAGGCCCCTGATCGAGTATAACAAAGTCCCGTGATCGAGTACAACAAAGGCCCCTCATCGAGTACAACAAAGGCCCCTCATCGAGTACAACAAAGGCCCCTAATCGAGTATAACAAAGTCCTCTAATCAAGAATAACAAAGCCCCTATTCGAGTATAACAAAATCCCCTGATCGAGTATAACAGTCCCCTGATCAAGTATAACAAATTCCCCTAAGTGAGAATAACAAAGTCCCCTCATCGAGTATAACAAAGGCCCGTTATCGAGTATAACAAAGCCCTCTGATCGAGTATAAAAAGTCCCCTCATCGAGTATAACAAAGTCCCCTTATCGAGTATAACAAAGGCCCCTCATCGAGTACAACAAAGTTCCCTGATCGAGTATAACAAAGTCCCCTGATAGAGTATAACAAAGTTCCCTGATCGAGTAAGGCAAAGTCCACTGATCTAGAATAAAAAAGTCCCCTGATCAAGTATAACAAAGCCCCCTAATCGAGTATAACAAAGTCCCCTGATCGAGTATAACAAAGTCACCTGATCGAGTATAACAAAGTCCCCAGATCGAGTATAACAAAGTCCACTGATCGAGTATAATAAAGTCCACTGATCGAGTATAACAACGCCCCCTCATCGAAAATAAAAAATTTCCCTGATCGAGTGTAAGAAAGTCCCCTCATCGAGTATAACAAAGGCCCCACATCGAGAAAAGCAAATTCCCCTGATCGAGTATATTAAATTCCCTGATCGAGTATAACAAAGTCCGCTCATCCAGTATAACAAAGTCCCTTGATTGAGAATAAGAAAGTCTCCTCATCGCGTATAACAAAGTCCCCTGATAGAGTATAACAAAGCCCCCTGATACAGTATAACAAAGTCCCCTGATCGAGTATATTAAAATCCCCTTATCGAGTATAACAAAGTCCACTGATCGAGTATAACAAAGACCCCTGATCAAGTATAACAAAGTCCCCTCATCAAGTATAACAAAGCCGCCTCATCGAGTATAACAAAAGCCCCTGATCAAGTATAACAAATTCTGATCGAGAACAAAGTCCTGACTTGGAGTGAGGTAAATTGGTGTCCCCTGATCAAGCATTAAAGCCCCCCATCGAGTATAACAATAAAAGTCCCTGATCGAGTATAACAAGTCCTTGAACGAGAGTATAACAAAAGATCCCCTGATCGAGGGTAATGTTCCCTGATAGAGTATAACAAAGCCTCATCGAGTATAAAATACCTGACCGAGTATAACAAAGCCCCTAGAACGAGTATATAACAAAAAGATCCCGATCGAGTATGGAAGTCCTCGATAGGTGGCAACAAAGATCCCTGATCAGTATATAACAAAGTCCCTGATAGAGTATAACAAGTCCCTAATCGGAGGCAACGTAAAAGTCCCCTGATCGATTATAACAAAGGCCCTCATCGAGTAGTATAACAAAGTCCCCTGATAGAGTATAACAAAGATCCCTGAGCGAGTATATTAAAGTCCCCTGATCGAGTATAACAAAGTCCCCTGATCGAGTATAACGAAGTCCCCTTATCGAGTATAACAAAGCACCCTCATCGAGTATAACAAAGTCCCCTTATCGAGTATAACAATGTCCCTGATCGAGTATAACAATGGCCCCTTATCGAGTATAACAAAGGCCCCTGATCGAGTACAACAAAGCCCCTCATCGAGTGCAACAAAGTCCCCTGATCGAGTATGACAAAGTTCCCTGATCGAGTATAACAAAAGCTCCTCATCGAGTATAACAAAGGCCCCTGATCGAGTATAACAAAGGCCCCTGATCGAGTATAACAAAATCCCCTGATCGAGTATATACAAAGTCCCCTCATCGAGTATAGCAAAGTCCCCTGATCGAGTATATTAAAGTCCCTCATCGAGTATAACAAAGTCCACTGATCTGCCCAGATCAACTATAATAAAGTCCCCTGATCAAAAATAACAAAGAACCCTGATCGAGTATAACAAAGTCCCCAGATCCAGTATAACAAAGTCCCCTGATAGAGTAAAACAAAGGCCACTCATCGAGTATAACAAAGTCCCCTGATCGAGTATAACAAAGTCCCCTGATAGAGTATAACAAAGATTCCTGATCGAGTATATTAAAGTCCCCTGATCGAGTATAACAAAGTCCCCTGATCGAGTATAACGAAGTCCCCTAATCGAGTATAACAAAGCACCCTCATCGAGTATAACAAAGTCCCCTTATCGAGTATTACAATGTCCCTGATCGAGTATAACAATGGCCCCTTATCGAGTATAACAAAGGCCCCTGATCGAGTACAACAAAGCCCCCACATCGAGTGCAACAAAGTCCCCTGATCGAGTATGACAAAGTCCCCTGATCGAGTATAACAAAAGCTCCTCATCGAGTATAACAAAGGCCCCTGATCGAGTATAACAAAAGCCCCTGATCGAGTATAACAAAGTCCCCTGATCGAGTATAACAAAGTCCCCTGATCGAGTAAAACAAAGTCCCCTGATCGAGTATAATAAATTCCCCTCATCGAGTATAACAAAGTCCCCTCATCGAGTATCACAAAGGCCCCTTATCGAGTATAACAAACTTCCCTGATCAAGTATAGCAAAGTCCCCTGATAGAGTATAACACAGCCCCCTCATCGAGTATAACAAAGTCACATGACCGAGTATAACAAAGCCCCCTGAATGAGTATAACAAAGATCCCTGATCGAGTATAACAAAGTTTCCTGATCGAGTGTAATAAAGGCCCCTGATCGAGTATAACAAAGTCCCGTGATCGAGTACAACAAAGGCCCCTGATCGAGTACAACAAAGACCCCTCATCGAGTACAACAAAGGCCCCTCATCGAGTATAACAAAGTCCCCTCATCAAGAATAACAAAGCCCCTATTCGAGTATAACAAAATCTCCTGATCGAGTAAAACAGTCCCCTGATCAAGTATAACAAATTCCCCTAAGTGAGAATAACAAAGTCCCCTCATCGAGTATAACAAAGGCTCCTTATCGAGTATAACAAAGCCCCCTGATCGAGTATAGCAAAGTCCCCTGATCGAGTATAGCAAATTCCCCTGATCGAGTATAAAAAGTCCCCTCATCGAGTATAACAAAGTCCCCATAACGAGTATAACAAAGTCACCTGAACGAGTATAACAAAGCCCCCTGAACGAGTATAACAAAGATCCCTGATCGAGTATAACAAAGTCCCCTGATAGAGGATAACAAAGTTCCCTGATCGAGTAAGGCAAAGTCCCCTGATCGAGTATATTAAAGTCCCCTGATCGAGTATAACAAAGTCCACTCATCCAGTATAACAAAGTCCCCTGATGAAGTATAACAAAGCCCCCTGATCGAGTATAACAAAGCCCCCTGATCGAGTATTTCAAAGGGCCTTGATCAAGTATAACAAAGTCCCCTGATCGAGTATAACAAAGGCCCCTAATCGACTATAACAACTGCCCCTTATCGAGTATAACAAAGGCCCCTGATCGAGTACAACAAAGGCCCCTGGTCGAGTATAACAAAGTCCCCTGATCAAGAATAACAAAGACAACTGATCGAGTATAACAAAGTCCCCAGATCCAGTATAACAAAGTCCACTGATAGAGTAAAACAAAGACCCCTCATCGAGTATAACAAAGTTCCCTGATAGAGTATAACAAAGTCCACTGATCGAGTATAACAATGGCCCCTTATCGAGTATAACAATGGCCCCTGATCGAGTACAACAAAGCCCCTCATCGAGTATAACAAAGTCCCCTTATCGAGTATAACAAAGTCCACTGATCGAGTATAACAATGGCCCCTTATCGAGTATAACAATGGCCCCTGATCGAGTATAACAAAGGCTCCTCATCGAATAAAACAAAATCCCCTGATCGAGTATATCAAAGTCCCGATCGAATATAACAAAGGCCACTGATCGAGTATAACAAAGTCCCCAGATTGAGTATAACAAAGTCCCCTGATCGAGTATAACAAAGGCCCCTGATCGAGTATAACAAAGTCCCCAGATTGAGTATAACAAAGTCCCCTGATCGAGTATAACAAAGGCCCCTGATCGAGTATAACAAAGTCCCCTGGTTGTGTATAACAAAGTCCCCTGATCGAGTATAACAAAGGCCCCTGATCGAGTAAAACAAAGTCCCCTCATCGAGTATAACAAAATCCCCTGATCGAATATAACAAATTCCACTGATCGAGTATAAAAAGTCCCCTCATCGAGTATAACAAAATCCCCTGATCGAGTATAACAAAGTCCCCTGATCAAGTATAACAAATTCCCCAAATCGAGAATAACAAAATCCCCTCATCGAGTATAACAAAGGAGCCTTATCGAGTATAACAAAGCCCCATGATCGAGTACAACAAAGTCCCCTGATCGAGTATATTAAAGTCCCCTGATCGAGTATAACAAAGTCCCCTAATCGAGTATAACAAAGTCACCTGAACGAGTATAACAAAGCCCCCTGAACGAGTATAACTAAGTCCCCTGATCGAGTATATTAAAGTCCCCTGATCGAGTATAACAAAGTCCACTGATCAGCCCTCATCAACTATAACAAAGTCCCCTAATCGAGTATAACAAAGTCCCCTGATCGAGTATAACTAAGTCCCCTGATCGAGTATAACAAATTCCCCTGATTGAGTATAAAAAAGTCCCCTCATCGAGTATAACAAAGGCCCCTTATCGAGTATAACAAAGGCCCCTCATCGAGTACAACAAAGTCCCTGATCGAGTATATAACAAAGTCCTGATCATATATAATAAACCCTCATCGAGCAATAAAGTCCTCTGATCGAGTATAGCAACAAAGTCCCCTGATCGAGTATAACAAAGTCCCCTGATCGAGTATATAATAAAGTCCCTGATCGAGTATAACAAAGGCCCCTTATCGAGTATAACAAAGGCCCCTCATCGAGTACAACAAAGGCCCGTGATCGAGTATAAGAAAGTCGCCTGATCAAGTATAATAAAGCCCCCTCATCGAGTATAACAAAGTCCCGTGATCGAGTATAACAAAGTCCCCTGATCGAGTATAACAAAGTCCCCTGATCGAGTATAATAAGTCCCCTGATCGAGTATAACAAAGTCCCCTGATCGAGTATAACAAAGTCCACTAATCTGCCCTGATCAACTATAACAAAGTCCCCTGATCGAGTATAACAAAGTCCCCTGATCGAGTAAAACAAAGTCCCCTGATCGACTATAACAAATTCCCCTGATCGAGTATAACAAAGTCCCCTCATCGAGTATAACAAAGGCCCTTATCGAGTATAACAAAGCCCCCTCATCGAGTATAGACAAAGTCCCCTGATCGAGTATAACAAAGTCCCCTCATCGAGTATAATAAACCCCCCCTCATCGAGTATAACAAAGTCCCTGATCGAGGTATAACAAAGTCCCTGATCGAAACACAAAGTCCCTGATCGAGTATAATAAAGTCCCCTGATCGAGTATAACAAAGGCCTCTTATCGAGTATAACAAAGGCCCCTCATCGAGTACAACAAAGGCCCGTGATCGAGTATAACAAAGTCCCCTTATCAAGTATAATAAAGCCCACTCATCGAGTATAACAAAGTCCCCTGATCGAGTATAACAAAGTCCCCTGATCGAGTATAACAAAGTCCCCTGATCGAGTATAATAAAGTCCCCTGATCGAGTATAATAAAGTCCCCTGATCGAGTATAACAAAGTCCCCTGATCGAGTATAATAAAGTCCCCTGATCGAGTATAACAAAGTCCCCTGATCGAATAAAACAAAGTCCACTGATCGGGTATAAAAAAGTCCCCTGATCGAGTATAATAAAGTCCCTTAATCGAGTATAACAAAGCCCCCTGATCGAAAATAACAAATTCCCCTGATCGAGTGTAAGAAAGTCCCCTGAACGAGTATAACAAAGATCCCTGATCAAGTATAACAAAGTCCCCTGATAGAGTATAACAAAGCCCCCTCATCGAGTATAACAAAGTCACCTGACCGAGTATAACAAAGCCCCCAGAACGAGTATAACAAAGATCCCTGATCGAGTATAACAAAGTCCCCTGATAGAGTATAACAAACTTCCCTGATCGAGTATAGCAAAGTCCCCTATTAGAGTATAACAAAGCCCCCCTCATCGAGTATAACAAAGTCACCTGACCGAGTATAACAAAGCCCCCTGAACGAGTATAACAAAGATCCTTGATCGAGTATAACAAAGGCCCCTTATCCCCTTATCAAGTATAACAAAGTTCCCTGATCGAGTGTAATAAAGGCCCCTCATCGAGTATAAAAAGTCCCGTGGTCGAGTATCAACAAAGGCCCCTGATCGAGTACAACAAAGGCCCCTCATCGAGTACAACAAAGGCCCCTGATCGAGTATAACAAAGTCCCCTCATCAAGAATAACAAAGCCCCTCATCGAGTATAACAACATCCCCTAATCGAGTATAACAAAGTCCCCTGATCAAGTATAACAAATTCCCCAAATCGAGAATAACAAAGTCCCCTCATCGAGTATAACAAAGGCCCCTTATCGAGTATAACAAAGCCCCATGATTGAGTATATTAAAGTCCCCTAATTGAGTATAACAAATTCCACTGATCGAGTATAAAAAGTCCCCTCATCGAGTACAAGAAAGTCTCCTAATCGAGTATAACAAAGTCCCCTGATCGAGTATAACAAAGTCACCTGAAGGAGTATAACAAAGCCCCCTGAACGAGTATAACAAAGTTCCCTGATCGAGTATAACAAAGTCCCCTGATAGAGTATAACAAAGTTCCCTGATTGAGAACAACAAAGCCCCCTGATCGAGTATAACAAAGTCCCCTAATCGAGTATAACAAAGGCCCCTTATCGAGTATAACAAAAGCCCCTGATCGAGTAAAACAAAGGCCTCTCATCGAGTAAAACAAAGGCCCCTGGTCGAGTATAACAAAGTCCCCTGGTCGAGTATAACAAAGTCCACTGATCGAGTATAACAAAGCCCCTTGATCGAGAATAACAAAGTCCCCTGATCGAGTATAACAAAGTCCCCTGTTCAGGTATAACAAAGCCCCTCATCGAGTATAACAAAGTCCCCTTATCGAGTATAACAAAGTCCCCTGATCGGGTAAAACAATGGCCCCTTATCGAGTATAACAAAGTCCCCTGATCGAGTATAACAAAGTCCCCTGATCAAGTATATTAAAGCCCCCTCATCGAGTATAACAAAGTCCCCTGATCGAGTATAACAAAGTCCCCTGAACGAGTATAACAAAGACCCCTGATCGAGTATAACAAAGTCCCCTGATAGAGTATAACAAAGCCCCCTCATCGAGTATAACAAAGTCACCTGACCGAGTATAACAAAGCCCCCAGAACGAGTATAACAAAGATCCCTGATCGAGTATAACAAAGTCCCCTGATAGAGTATAACAAAGATCCCTGATCGAGTATAACAAAGTCCCCTGATCAAGTATATTAAAGCCCCCTCATCGAGTATAACAAAGTCCCCTGATCGAGTATAAGAAAGTCCCCTGAACGAGTATAACAAAGATCCCTGATCGAGTATAACAAAGTCCCCTGATAGAGTATAACAAAGCCCCCTCATCGAGTATAACAAAGTCACCTGACCGAGTATAACAAAGCCCCCAGAACAAGTATAACAAAGATCCCTGATCGAGTATAACAAAGTCCCCTGATAGAGTATAAGAAAGATCCCTGATCGAGTATAACAAAGTCCCCTAATAGAGTATAACAAAGCCCCCATCATCGTGTATAACAAAGTCACCTGACCGAGTATAACAAAGCCCCCTAAACGAGTATAACAAAGATCCCTGATCGAGTATAACAAAGTCCCCTGAACGAGTATAACAAAGTCCCCTGAACGAGTATAACAAAGGTCCCTAATCGAGTATATTAAAGTCCCCTTATCGAGTATAACAAAGTCCCCTGATAGAGTATAACAAAGCCCCCTCATCGAGTATAACAAACTCACCTGACCGAGTTATAACAGAGCCCCCTCAAAGAGTATAACAAAGGCCCCTCATCGAGTATAACAATATCCCCTGATCGAGTATAACAAAGTCCCCTCATCAAGTATAACAAATTCCCCGAATCGAGAATAACAAAGTCCCCTCATCGAGTATAACAAAGGCCCCTTATCGAGTATAACAAAGCCCCTTAATCGAGTATAGCAAAGTCCCCAGATCGAGTATAACAAAGATCTCTGATCAAGTATAACAAATTTCCCTAATCGAGAATAACAAAGTCCCCTCATCGAGTATAACAAAGGCCCCTTATCGAGTATAACAAAGCCCCCTGATCGAGTATAGCGAAGTCCCCTGATCGAGAATAACAAAGTCCCCTCATCGAGTATAACAAAGCCCCCTGATCGAGTATATTAAAGTCCCCTCATCGAGTATAAGAAAGTCTCCTCATCGAGAATAACAAAGTCCCCTGATCGAGTATAACAAAGTCACCTCAACGAGTATAACAAAGCCCCCTGATCGAGTATAACAAAGATCCCTGATCGATTATAACAAAGACCCCTGACAGAGTATAACACAGATCCCTGATCGAGTATATTAAAGTCCCCTGATCGAGTATAACAAAGTCCACTGATCTAGTATAACAAAGTCCCCTGATCAAGTATAACAAAGCACCCTGATCGAGTATAACAAAGGGCCCTGATCGAGTATAACAAAGTCCCCTGATCGAGTATAACAAAGTCCCCTAATCGAGTATAACAAAGGCCCCTTATCGAGTATAACAAAGGCCCCTGATCGAGTACAACAAAGGCCCCTCATCGAGTACAACAAAGGCCCCTGGTCGAGTATAACAAAGTCCCCTGCTCAAGAATAACAAAGAACCCTGATCGAGTATAACAAAGTCCCCAGATCCAGTATAACAAAGTCCCCTGATAGAGTAAAACAATGGCCACTCATCGAGTATAACAAAGTCCCCTGATCGAGTATAACAAAGATCCCTGATCAAGTATAACAAAGTCCCCTGATAGAGTATAACAAAGATCCCTGATCGAGTATATTAAAGTCCCCTGATCGAGTATAACAAAGTTCCCTGATCGAGTATAACGAAGTCCCTTAATCGAGTATAACAAAGCACCCTCATCGAGTATAACAAAGTCCCCTTATCGAGTATAACAATGTCCCTGATCGAGTATAACAATGGCCCCTTATCGAGTATAACAAAGGCCCCTGATCGAGTACAACAAAGCCCCTCATCGAGTGCAACAAAGTCCCCTGATCGAGTATGACAAAGTTCCCTGATCGAGTATAACAAAAGCTCCTCATCGAGTATAACAAAGGCCCCTGATCGAGTATAACAAAGGCCCCTGATCGAGTATAACAAAATCCCCTGATCGAGTATATACAAAGTCCCCTCATCGAGTATAGCAAAGTCCCCTGATCGAGTATATTAAAGTCCCTCATCGAGTATAACAAAGTCCACTGATCTGCCCAGATCAACTATAATAAAGTCCCCTGATCAAAAATAACAAAGAACCCTGATCGAGTATAACAAAGTCCCCAGATCCAGTATAACAAAGTCCCCTGATAGAGTAAAACAAAGGCCACTCATCGAGTATAACAAAGTCCCCTGATCGAGTATAACAAAGTCCCCTGATAGAGTATAACAAAGATTCCTGATCGAGTATATTAAAGTCCCCTGATCGAGTATAACAAAGTCCCCTGATCGAGTATAACGAAGTCCCCTAATCGAGTATAACAAAGCACCCTCATCGAGTATAACAAAGTCCCCTTATCGAGTATTACAATGTCCCTGATCGAGTATAACAATGGCCCCTTATCGAGTATAACAAAGGCCCCTGATCGAGTACAACAAAGCCCCCACATCGAGTGCAACAAAGTCCCCTGATCGAGTATGACAAAGTCCCCTGATCGAGTATAACAAAAGCTCCTCATCGAGTATAACAAAGGCCCCTGATCGAGTATAACAAAAGCCCCTGATCGAGTATAACAAAGTCCCCTGATCGAGTATAACAAAGTCCCCTGATCGAGTAAAACAAAGTCCCCTGATCGAGTATAATAAATTCCCCTCATCGAGTATAACAAAGTCCCCTCATCGAGTATCACAAAGGCCCCTTATCGAGTATAACAAACTTCCCTGATCAAGTATAGCAAAGTCCCCTGATAGAGTATAACACAGCCCCCTCATCGAGTATAACAAAGTCACATGACCGAGTATAACAAAGCCCCCTGAATGAGTATAACAAAGATCCCTGATCGAGTATAACAAAGTTTCCTGATCGAGTGTAATAAAGGCCCCTGATCGAGTATAACAAAGTCCCGTGATCGAGTACAACAAAGGCCCCTGATCGAGTACAACAAAGACCCCTCATCGAGTACAACAAAGGCCCCTCATCGAGTATAACAAAGTCCCCTCATCAAGAATAACAAAGCCCCTATTCGAGTATAACAAAATCTCCTGATCGAGTAAAACAGTCCCCTGATCAAGTATAACAAATTCCCCTAAGTGAGAATAACAAAGTCCCCTCATCAAGCATAACAAAGGCCCTTTATCGAGTATAACAAAGCCTCCTGATCGAGTATAGCAAAGTCCCCTGATCGAGTATAGCAAAGTCCCCTGATCGAGTATAAAAAGTCCCCTCATCGAGTATAACAAAGTCCCCTTAACGAGTATAACAAAGTCACCTGAACGAGTATAACAAAGCCCCCTCAACGAGTATAACAAAGATCCCTGATCGAGTATAACAAAGTCCCCTGATAGAGGATAACAAAGTTCCCTGATCGAGTAAGGCAAAGTCCCCTGATCAAGTATATTAAAGTCCCCTGATCGAGTATAACAAAGTCCACTCATCCAGTATAACAAAGTCCCCTGATCAAGTATAACAAAGCCCCCTGATCGAGTATAACAAAGCCCCCTGATCGAGTATAACAAAGGGCCCTGATCAAGTATAACAAAGTTCCCTGATCGAGTATAACAAAGGCTCCTAATCGACTATAACAACTGCCCCTTATCGAGTATAACAAAGGCCCCTGATCGAGTAAAACAAAGGCCCCTGGTCGAGTATAACAAAGTCCCCTGATCAAGAATAACAAAGACAACTGATCGAGTATAACAAAGTCCCCAGATCCAGTATAACAAAGTCCCCTGATAGAGTAAAACAAAGGCCCCTCATCGAGTATAACAAAGTCCCCTGATAGAGTATAACAAAGACCACTGATCCAGTATAACAAAGACCCTTGGTCGAGCATAACAAAGTCCCCTGATCGAGTATAACAAAGTCCCCTGATCAAGTATAACAAAGCCCCTCATCGAGTATAACAAAGTCCTCTTATCGAGTATAACAAAGTCCCCTGATCGAGTATAACAATGGCCCCTTATCGAGTATAACAATGGCCCCTGATCGAGTACAACAAAGCCCCATGATCGAGTACAACAATGACCCCTGATCGAGTATAACAAAGTCGCCTAATCGAGTATAACAAAGGCTCCTCATCGAATATAACAAAGGCCCCAAATCGAGTATAACAAAGTCCCCTGATCGAGTATATCAAAGTCCCGATCGAATATAACAAAGGCCCTTGTTCGAGTATAACAAAGTCCCAGATTGAGTATAACAAAGTCCCTCGATCGAGTATAACAAAGGCCCCTGATCGAGTATAACAAAGTCCCCTGATCGAGTAAAACAAAGTCCCCTGATCAGGTATAACAAGTCCCCTGGTTATGTATAACAAAAGTCCCCTGATCGAGTATAAAAAGGCCCTGATCAGGTAAAACAAAGTCCTCATCGAGTATAACAAAATCCCTGATCGAATATAACAAATTCCGCAGTCGAGAGTATAAAAGTCCCTCATCGAGTATAACAAAATCCCTGATCGAGTATAACAAAGTCCCCTGATCAAGTATAACAAATTCCCCAAATCGAGAATAACAAAGTCCCCTCATCGAGTATAACAAAGGCCCCTTATCGAGTATAACAAAGCCCCATGATCGAGTACAACAAAGTCCCTGATCGAGTATATTAAAGTCCCCTGATCGAGTATAACAAAGTCCCCTGATCGAGTATAACAAAGTCACCTGAACGAGTATAACAAAGCCCCCTGAACGAGTATAACAAATTCCCCTGATCGAGTATATTAAAGTCCCCTGATCGAGTATAACAAAGTCCACTGATCAGCCCTCATCAACTATAACAAAGTCCCCTAATCGAGTATAACAAAGTCCCCTGATCGAGTATAACAAAGTCCCCTGATCGAGTATAACAAATTCCCCTGATTGAGTATAAAAAAGTCCCCTCATCGAGTATAACAAAGGCCCCTTATCGAGTATAACAAAGGCCCCTCATCGAGTACAACAAAGGCCCGTGATCGAGTATAACAAAGTCCCCTGATCAAGTATAATAAAGCCCCCTCATCGAGTATAACAAAGTCCCCTGATCGAGTATAACAAAGTC
>NW_024720229.1:0-6270 GCF_018991925.1 Homarus americanus
TAAACACTAAGCAGCTCATTTGACTCTCATGGTTACTTCACCTGATGCTTTAAACACTAAGCAGCTCATGACAGTTAACTTCCCCCCATCCCCACCTATCTATCACACTTAAAACATACAACACACTCATGACACACTTTTATACACACTTAACTTTACGACACCTACACTTAACTATCATGGCCACCCCCCCCCCCTCCCTCTCAAACCTCGCACATACCATATTATATACTTAACACTTATAAACACACTTAACATTAATAAACACACTTAAGATTAATAAACACACTTAACACTTATAAACACACTTAACATTAATAAACACACTTAACACTTATAAACACACTTAACATTAATAAACACACTTAACACTTATAAACACACTTAACATTAATAAACACACTTAACATTAATAAACACACTTAACACTTATAAACACTTAACATTAATAAACACACTTAACACTTATAAACACACTTAACATTAATAAACACACTTAACATTAATAAACACACTTAACATTAATAAACACACTTAACATTAATAAACACACTTAACATTAATAAACACACATAGCACTTACAACACACTTAACACAACACCTTTAAACTCTCACATCAACATTACTTTCCATCTCTAAGTAAACAAGTCTCGGTATATTTCTGTAATAACACCCTCAACTTAATCACCTTTTCACTATGTTTTTCAGTAATCTTTCTTAATGTTGGATTGAGACTGTTACTGACGTCTCAAAGTTTCAGCCGAGGAACATCTAGTTTTTCTTTTACACGTGAGAGGAAACTTGTAATTTAATTCACTCTGAGATGCTTTTGTTTACAGCGTTTGTTTGCAGCTACGATAAAGGCGCCTGGTAACACAGATGACAAATCACGTGAAGATTAGACACCCCAGCTTAATTCACCTTATGATTAAACACCGTAACGCTAATCTAACCTAACGATAACCTAACTTAACGCTAACCTAACCTAATGCTAACCTAACGCTAACTTAACCTATTCAAACCTAACCTAAATTCAACCTAAATCTAATCTCATCAAACCTAACCTAACCTCAATTAACCTAACCTAATCTTACTCCACCTCACAAAAACCTAACCTAACCTAACCTAACTCTCTCCAGGTACCAGCGGGGTGTTTTAACTATCAGATAAGAAATAAACTAGGGTGTCTAATATTCAGGTGCTTGGTTCTTCACAGCCTTTCGCCTCTCACACTGCACACCTCATAAGCACCTGCAAGAGAGAGTGTCATTTGGGCTGGACTGCTACTGGGCCTTCCTTGTCCTCTGTACGGTGAGGGACCTCTTGAGACACACGCTAAGAGAATACATGTATCCTCTTAACTTAGACCCTAAAACGACTTGACCCCAAAGACGACCAGACAAAAAACGACTCGAGCCAATACAAACTACCAGACCCACCCAAAACGATTCGACTCCAAAAACGACTCGACCCCAAAACGACCCCACCATAATAAAAATACACACACAAAAAATGCGAAAATAACCCGACCCCAAAATACGACCCGACATAAAAACCCGACCCGACCCCTTAGGAAAAAAAAAATATATATAGTCGAGTCGTCTTGTATGTTTCCCTTTTCCTGTTTCCTCCTCTCGATTACCTTTGTGTTCGCCAATTTTCCACCTCTCTTGTTTCCCCTTCTCTATATTTTCTTCTTTCTTTAATTTCTTTCTTTAATTTCTTTCTGTTGTTTCTTTCTGGTCTCTTTCTCTCTCTATCTCTCTTTGGGCGGTCTCTCTCTCTCTCTCTCTCTCTCTCTCTCTCTCTCTCTCTCTCTCTCTCTCTCTCTCTCTCTCTCTCTCTGTCTTTCATCTTATATTTCTTCGTTCCTCTTCGTCTCTTTTTATATGATTCTTTCCCAAGTATTTTTACTGTCTTCTCTCTGTCTTTCTACCCCGCTCTGTATGTCTGTCTCTCTGTCTTTATTTGTCTTTCTGTCTCTCTCGGACTGTCTATATCTGTCCCTCCCTCCTTCCCTCCTGCCTCACTCCCTGCTCCCTCCTTCCCCACCCACCCACTCCCTCCCTCCCTCCCTCCCTCCCTCCCTCACTCTCCCTCATAACCTCATTAACGAGAGACTTCCTAGTTATTTCCCCCCATATTAACATACGTCACATAAATTCTCTGCATATTTAAAGAGTCATTTGCCATGGCTTTGATGTGCAGGTCGAGGCAGGACGAGGAAGGTCGAGGCCTGTAGGAGTCTACCACCTCGGGGCCTGCAGGAGATGAAGACTCCCTCATGACCAAGTCTTTGATCCTCTTAGTTAGGGGATTTTTCGTGTGTCCATTCATCTCAAAGTTAGATTCACTGTTAAGGGAAAATGTTAAGTGACCTGAGATCCGAGATTTGAGAAACGAGACCCGAGACCTAAGACCTGAGACCTAACACCCGAGAGCAAAGACCCGAGACCTCATTATAAAAAAACGAGACTCGAGACCCACAATCCAAGACACAAGACCTATAAGACCCCAGGAGTAAAATTCGTAAACTTTTCTTCAGTCGTCCACCCAAAAAAAAAAACAAAAAAAATATTTTACTAAACCTTGAACAAGTAAATATAAATTTTGCTCCAAGAAAACAAAGGAAAACAAAAACAACACACTGTACTCCATGTACGCAAAGTTATAATACCTTTTGATGATGATTCGTGTGTAAGTAAGAATTATTATTATTTTTTTAATATTTTGACAACATTTTTACTTTGATATATTCATAAAAGCTTTTGGTAAATCGTTGGTCTAATTTGTTGTTTTAATATATAATCTAATTCACGTTATAGAGCACCACACATATATATACCTGTGTTTTAATTAGTAGTGGATCATATATACCTGTGTTTTAATTAGTAGAGGCTCATATATACCTGTGTTTTAATTAGTAGTGGGTCATATATACCTGTGTTTTAATTAGTAGAGGCTCATATATACCTGTGTTTTAATTAGTAGAGGCTCATATATACCTGTGTTTTAATTAAGGTATATACATATCTTCGACCATTGGGAAGTCTGTCTAAAAAACACACACACAAAACAGTAAATATTTCCTGTTTTGTTGTGAGTCCATCAGTTGTTTTCCTCCCAACTCTAAGTTGGATGCTTCATAATATGTCAGACCTACTCTTCTTTCGTTTCTACATACATAAGCATACATACATACATACATATATACATACATACATACATACATATATACATGTATACATACATATATACATATACATACATACATACATACATACATATATACATACATACATACATACATACATACATACATACATACATACATACATACATACATACATACATACATACATACATACATACATATACATACATACATACATACATACATACATACATACATACATACATACATACATACATACATACATACATACATATTTTCCTCAGTGCTTACTTCACATTCATAGTTCCAAAGCTCCCTTATGCTTCCCCTGCCTCTCTTTGATCATCACCATGACTTCATCTGCACCATTCTCGACACCGGCTTCTGCTTCCACCTGAGATCCCTCGTCCGCGAATTGCTGTTCAACACCACAACCGCATCCAGTCTATTGTCGTCATCATCATCATCATCATCATTATTACTTTAGTAAATGTTGCAAACAAGTATTTTGAACACCATTAAACTTATGTTCATTTCTGGTGATCCACAATACAGTGGAACCTCCATTTAACGGACTATATGAAGAATAAAGTCCGTTAAATCGAGGTTCAGGTAGATATGAAACGTTCATTTAACGGATTTTTCGGGGGAGGTAATTCCGTTAAATCGAACCTCCATTAGATGTGAAATATCTATTTAAAAGACTTCATTGAGGGGAAAGTCCGTTTAATCGAGGTCCCATTAGATACGAAACCTCCATATAACGGACTATAAACATCAGATCGAGGTCCATTACAAAGATATTTCATCGTATTTTTGTTTTGGTCAGAAGGGGAGAAGAGGGTTTAGCCACGGCGTCCCCAGGCAATTCTCAGGCCACCAGACATAATTCACTGGTGCAGGGCCACAAAACTTACCTTTTCACCAACATTTTCACCAACCTTTCACCTAATAGAAATCAAGGGGTAATATCACCTCTTCGAAAGTAATGACTAATTGACCCTTTTCAGGTAAACATCATGTCAGGTATAGAATTTTGGCAGAATTGGTTAAAAAATCGTAAGAGGTGGAAATTTTATGTTTTCATTGAGGCTACACTAACTTACTTTTATTAGCTTGTCGCGAGAGCCATAAATAGCCAGTGTCAGAGTTATTATACATGTGCTACACCTGACTGGAACGCTTATAGGCTACAACACATTCGGAAAAAAAAAGGTTCCAACAATGCTTTGAACAGATAACAAAAAGAACAAAAACACACGTAATAAATAACAAAAGAAGAGCGTCATTACAGTATGAAACAAAAACATACGTAACAAATAACTTTACAACAGCTGCTAACGAAGACAAACAATTTACAGGGTGTCCATAAATTAACTAACCAATTTAATATTTAACCTTAAAACATATTAAAGATAAAATACATTGGTTAGGTTAGGTTAGGTTTAGACAATTTATGAATACTGTATTGCTGTATTTCGATAATAATAACAGATGTACCGTAAAATTTATTAATTTATAGATGATAGATTCTTGTTTATTTGCATATTTTCCCCGTTAAATACATACATAAGTCTCTATGTTATGTTGAAATTAATGATTCGTGATAAAAAACAACAAACTCTCTATGAATGATAAATGAATAATTCTACACAACAAGTCAATGATTTACAATTACGTTTCCAACTATTCAGAAAAATTTGTCTCTCTTACATGGAGCAGCCGCCCCCCCTCCCCTTCCTATTTACATACCCATCTTCACAAAATTTTACAGGTAATTAGTGTAAATTCTGCTTAATGAGAGACGCGCCGGGTATAATTAGCCACGAGGAAACGTACAAGCACTTAAAACTTAATTCAAAATTAAGTGAGAGACCCACTTATACCAGAGGCACTTACTGTGTGAGTGTACAGTTAACAGCCAGGGTTTAATGTGAAGAGGAAAATGTGGAGGTGGTGTTTTAAGTGTGGTGTGACTTTTGTTGTGGCTGGAGGACGCACACACACACACACACACACACACACACACACACACACACACTCACTCTAGGGGGCATCTCAGGATGTTACTCAGGTGTTTATCAGCATGACATCACTGTGTGGAAGGCCAGGTAGAGTGTGGAGATGGCCAGGAAGATTTTGTAGATGGCCAGGTTGACTGTGTACATGACCAGGCAGACTGTGTAGATGGCCAGGCAGACTGCGCACATGGCCAGATAGAATGTGTACATGACCAGGGTGACTGTGTACATGACCAGGGAGACTGTGTACATGGCCAGGAAGACTGTGTACATGACTAGGTAGACTGTGTACATGACCAGGTAGACTGTGTACATGACCAGGCAGACTGTGTACATGACCAGGCAGACTGTATACAATTGGCAAAGTCATCATACTCAAGGGGTTAAATCATCATACTCAAGGGGTTAAGCCACAATCCTCGAGGGGTTAAATCATTATCCTCAAGGGATTAACCCATCGCACTCACGGGTTTAAAATCAACTTAACAAACGCTTGAAATCTCAACCAAAAATACAAGCACCAACGAAAATGAGTCATTAAAAATAAATCCTAATTTCCTTTTTAAACAAGACACGATCACGAATTCCTACCTAACCCCCACCACACACCCCAACAAAAAAGTAAACAAAAAAGGTAAAAATAATCAAATATCGAATGCTTATCAATATCAAACTCCATAACACTTTGTAGATCCTGTAAGCGTTTGCCAATAACACGACGCCACTTAGAGTAAAAAAAAATGGACCAGAATTCAATGACACAATGAGAGCTGCCAATAATAATCTGAGCCTCAGCATTTATGACGATCGAGATAAAGAGAGAGAATTAAGTCAGCATTTTGTGGATATTTGGTGGATTAAGTCATCATTTTGTGGATATTAGGAGGATTAAGTCAGCATTTTGTGGATATTGGGTGGATTAAGTCAGCATTTTGTGGATATTGGGTGGATTAAGTCAGCATTTTGTGGATATTGAATGGATTAAGTCAGCATTTTGTGGATATTGGGTGGATTAAGTCAGCATTTTGTGGATATTGAATGGATTAAGTCAGCATTTTGTGGAGATTGAGTGA
>NW_024720230.1:0-13043 GCF_018991925.1 Homarus americanus
CCCCCACCCTCACTTCACCCTCATTCTTTACCATCCTCCTGCCTACCACTTCCCACCCCTCACACACCTCCACCCTCACTTTACCCCCTGCACCCCTCACTACCCCTTATCTTTACTATCCCCTCCCGCTCACTACCTCCCACCCCTCACTACCTTCCATCCTCCTTAACACACCTCGCACATCTTCACACTATCTCCCCTCTTTACTATATTTTGTTATAATTACTACATAATACAAATATTCCAACCTCATTACAATATTAATCTACTTTTGTGCCCAAATTTTAACTTGAGGTCCTCAGACTTTTGAGGAGAATATGGTATGTATGTATGACACAATGACTTCCTACAAGGATTTCGTTGTAGACTTCGACACCAACTTCGTGGTGGTTGCAACAAACATCTACCCTGGTGTGGCCCCTAAGCAGATTCGACCATCGTTTGAGGAATGTGGACAGATCGACCTATTTGTGATGCCCGCAAAAGACAACAAAAATGAACACTATGGCTTCGCATACATCCGATACTTTGACGAAGCCTCCTGTGATAAGGCTGTTGGACGATTTGATGGTGAAAGCATTGGCAGCAGCCGAAAATCAACTAACAAGCTGGAAGTTAACTACTACAGTGCCCATGGTACCTTGAACAACCTTGACCGCCAAGCTGCTGAGTTCATAGTTCTATCCAATGTTGCCGACCAACAACCCGCCTCTATCCTTAAGAAGACCAACGTACGCACTACCGTTGCCAAGTCAGTTACCTTTAATTATGACAATTTGGGCGACATCAGGGAGCGCGAAACTTCCACAGCTACTTACACTCTGTCTGTACCTCCCAACCAATGAATCTAACTCAACTGCTGCCATCGAATATGAAAATGTCACCAATAGTTGTACCTCTGGGAACCTGGAGGGAGGCACCAACCCCTGATGAAGGCTCAGTAATATCTACCATGTTATGTAAACACTTATAGTACATATAACATCATCCATCATCACTACATATAACACCATCCATCATCACTACACATCGGTAGAGTAGTTTCCGAGATTCTCGTGCGGACACACAAGCAAACACACACACACACACAAACAAACAGACATACTTCTTTGTTTTATATCAATAGAAGATAGATCATCACTACATATAACACCACCCATCATCACTACATATAACACCACCCATCATCACTACATATAACATCATCCTTCATCACTACATATAACATCCATCATCAGTACATATAACATCATCCATCATCACTACATATAACACCATCCACCATCACTACATATAACACCATCCATCATCACTACAGATCGGTATAGTAGTTTCCGAGATTCTCGTGCGGACACACAAACACACAAACAAACATACATACTTCTTTGTTTTATATATATAGATACAAGAAACAAAAATCTTTAATTATTTATTAATTGTAAGTTTTAAGGTTTTCCTGGAACCATTGGCAGGAAATAAGGACACTTGAACCTTGAAAACTTACTGTCGTCATAATTATTTATAATAAACCTGTCGATGATGTTTATTTCCGGGTTAAAGTAAAAGGAAGAATTTGTCTGGACTATTATCATGTAGACAGTTTCTGGTTGACGATACTGAAGACCCATACAGGTGTGTGGTGCTTGTGCTTGGTGATGCTTGTGCTTGGTGATGCTTGTGCTTGGTGATGCTTCGTATATGAGAGATAATCCCAGGAGTGAACTTTGTTCTGAAAGGACAAACAAAAAAAGTCATAAGTTATCGTTGTCTCGGAAGTGTTTATATGTCGGTCACTCTTTCGCTAGGCCACGGCAGGACGCTACCTTCCGGGAGGCTCCACAGTGTCTCACTGTAGTGCATTAAGGTACACACACCACATTTTTGGTTTTGCCATTAGCAGCAAGTATGTACAGATTTTTGCCAGTTCCCACTCTGGAGCATCCAACACAGAACTGTCCATGAGAGAAGCAAGGAAACACCAGGTTTAGGCCAACCATCTTTAGTGACTGTCCCTGGCTTTTGTAGATGGTCATGGCAAAGCTCACTTTAACCGGGAACTGAAGTCGCTTGAATGCAAATGGCAGGTCAGTGGTGATGAGAGGTATCTTTGGAATAAAAAGTCCTCTCCTTTAGCTTTTCCTGTCAGTATTGTTGCTTCCAGTACATGTGGCATCATGTTCTTCTTGTGAGCGACTCGCCTCTCATTTTGAGTATGATGGCTCGTTTCTCAAACTCTTGACCGACAATCAGGATGGCTACTTCATCAACTACAGGAGCATTGAATGTTCTTTCATGTTCTCCCTTAGGGGTCGTGTCTGCTTTGATCCTGACTTTGTACTCGTCAGAAGGCATGTTTTCCAGGGCATTTTTAAATGACTGTACATACGTGTTGCGCTCATGCAGCATTTCTTGGATAGATAGGACAATGTCATGTCTGACACCTTGAATATTGCCACACCTGATAGTAGTCAGCTTTTCATGATCTCCCATGAAGTAGATTTGGAGGAACTTTGCCTGCTCAGCTTCCGGTGGTAAGAGGGATCCTGCTTTGTGATAGACTTGACCCTGGACTTTCAATGTTGGTATGTATCCGTGCTCACGAACTTCTCTGGTAGCTTCAAAGGATGTCATCTGGAAGCATGAATTGCACTTCAGTATATTTTCCAATAAGTGTTTTGACTCTGGTGTTGTTCCCAGCATGAGAGTCTTCAATGGTTGTGGTGGTTTTTCCAAATTTGGCAGTCGTACTTTCCCATGAGAGCAGCACAGTCGAGCAGATTCTCCTTTATACTTCTTTGCACCGCAGTGTTCACATTTCTTATCCATGTTGCCAATGGCAACAGAGGGATACTTTTCATATTCTATCTCATTGTCATAGTCAAATACTGCTCTTGCAAGTGGATGCCACTGTGTATTCTTTCTTAGAATTCTGGATCCCGCAGCTCTCTGTCTATTAGCATTCAAACGAATTTCATGCACTTGATCATTTTCTAGAGAAGGCCTCTCTGGCGTTTGCTATCTGTGAGCTTCAAGACGGGATTCCCTTTCCTGGTCTGTTTCCTGTGACCGACTGTCCGCTGTTCGCTTTCTGTTAGCATTAAGATGGGATTCATTTTCCTGATTTGTTTCCTGTAACCGACTGTCCACTGTTCGCTCCGGTCGGCTCATCCGCTAGGCCATGGTAGAACGCCACTCTCCGGGAGGCTCCACATTGTCTCACTGTTCAGTCCCCAAAACTTCTTCTTCCATCAATAGTTCATTAACGGTGTATGTAAGTTCCACCATGTTTTTCTCTACAACGGTACAGCAAAGTATATTTTGTTAGCATTAAACTGTTATTATTTTATTGTCTAATCATCACTACATATAATATCATCCATCATCACTACATATAACATCATCCATCATCACTACATATAACACCACCCATCATCACTACATAAAACATCATCCATCATCACTACATATAACAACATCCATCATCACTACATATAACACCACCCATCACCACTACATATAACATCATCCATCATCACTACATATAACATCATCCATCATGACTACATATAACACCACCCATCAACACTACATAAAACACCATCCATCATCACTACATATAACACCACCCATCATCACTACATATAACAACATCCATCATCTCTACATATAACATCATCCATCATCACTACATATAACACCATCCGTCATCATCACTACATATAACACCATCCATCATCACTACAATATAACAACATCCATCATCACTACATATAACATCATCCATCACTACATATAACACCATCCATCACTACATATAACACCATCCCATCACTACAGATCGGTAAAGTAGTTTTGAGATTCTGTGGACAAACATACACGCAAACAAACACATGCCATTACAACACACACAGATCACCACCTCCCACACCACTACATTACATTACTACCTCCCATCATCACTACTTACCTCCATCATCACACTCACTCACATCATCACTACATCACACTCCCATTACTCCCCCCCCATACTACACTCATCCCATCACACTACCTCATCACCACTACATCACATCACCACTCCATCACACCCCACTCCCACTCCACTCACCATCACCATCATCACCACCACATCACCACCTCACCACCTCCCACACACACCTCCACACTCACTCACTCCCACCTACCTCACTCATCCCATCACACCTCCCATCATCACTTCCCATCATCCACACTCATCACCACCCATGCCACCTCCACCACATCACCTACCCCACATCATCACACTCACCACACCTCATCACTACCTGCCATTATCACATGCCATCCCACCTCCCACTCCTCCCATCATCACCACCTCACATCACATCACATCCACCATCACTCACCTCACATCATCACTACCCCACATCATCACCTCCCACATCATCACCTCACACATCACCCACATCACTACCTCCCCATCATCACCCCACACACCTCCCACTCACCACCTCACACCACACCATCATCACCCTCCCCACCACACACCTCCACTCCCATCCACACACACTCCCACACTCACCTCCCATCTCACCACCACTCACCACTCCCATCACCACACTCACCACCATCACCACCACCTCACATCACCCACCTCCACATCACTCACCCCACACCACCACACCACCCCCACCCCCACCATCACCTCATCCCCACCCCACCCAACCCCACTTCACCACCTTCCCACCCCCACCCCACACTCCCAGCCCTCTACCACCCCCACTCCCACTCCACCCCTATCTCTACTATCCCTCCCGCTCACTCACTCCCACCCCTCACTACCTCCCACCCCTCACTACCCCACCCCTCACTACCCCTTATCTTTACTATCCCCTCCCGCTCACTACCTCCCACCCCTCACTACCTTCCATCCTCCTCAACACACCTCGCACATCTTCACACTATCTCCCCTCTTTACTATATTTTGTTATAATTACTACATAATACAAATATTCCAACCTCATTACAATATTAATCTACTTTTGTGCCCAAATTTTAACTTGAGGTCCTCAGACTTTTGAGGAGAATATGGTATGTCTGTATGACACAATGACCTCCTACAAGGATTTCGTTGTAGACTTCGACACCAGCTTCGTGGTGGTTGCAACAAACATCTACCCTGGTGTGGCCCCTAAGCAGATTCGACCATCGTTTGAGGAATGTGGACAGATCGACCTATTTGTGATGCCCGCAAAAGACAACAAAAATGAACACTATGGCTTCGCATACATCCGATACTTTGACGAAGCCTCCTGTGATAAGGCTGTTGGACGATTGGATGGTGAAAGCATTGGCAGCAGCCGAAAATCAACTAACAAGCTGGAAGTTAACTACTACAGTGCCCATGGTACCTTGAACAACCTTGACCGCCAAGCTGCTGAGTTCATAGTTCTATCCAATGTTGCCGACCAACAACCCGCCTCTATCCTTAAGAAGACCAACGTACGCACTACCGTTGCCAAGTCAGTTACCTTCAATTATGACAATTTGGGCGACATCAGGGAGCGCGAAACTTCCACAGCTACTTACACTCTGTCTGTACCTCCCAACCAATGAATCTAACTCAACTGCTGCCATCGAATATGAAAATGTCACCACTAGTTTTACCTCTGGGAACCTGGAGGGAGGCACCAACCCCTGATGAAGGCTCAGTAATATCTACCAAGTTATGTAAACACTTATAGTACATATAACATCATCCATCATCACTACATATAACACCATCCATCATCACTACACATCGGTAGAGTAGTTTCCGAGATTCTCGTGCGGACACACAAGCAAACACACACACACACACAAACAAACAGACATACTTCTTTGTTTTATATCAATAGAAGATAGATCATCACTACATATAACACCACCCATCATCACTACATATAACACCACCCATCATCACTACATATAACATCATCCATCATCACTACATATAACATCCATCATCAGTACATATAACATCATCCATCATCACTACATATAACACCATCCACCATCACTACATATAACACCATCCATCATCACTACAGATCGGTATAGTAGTTTCCGAGATTCTCGTGCGGACACACAAACACACAAACAAACATACATACTTCTTTGTTTTATATATATAGATACAAGAAACAAAAATCTTTAATTATTTATTAATTGTAAGTTTTAAGGTTTTCCTGGAACCATTGGCAGGAAATAAGGACACTTGAACCTTGAAAACTTACTGTTGTCATAATTATTTATAATAAACCTGTCGATGTTTATTTCCGGGTTAAAGTAAAAGCAAGGTTTTGTCTGGACTATTATCATATAGACAGTTGCTGGTTGACGATACTGAAGGCCTATACAGGTGTGTGGTGCTTGTGCTTGGTGATGCTTTGTTTATGAGAGATAATCCCAGGAGTGAACTTTGTTCTGAAAGGACAAACAAAAAAAGTCATTAGTTATCGTTGTCTCGGAAGTGTTTATATGTCGGTCACTCTTGTGTTGTCGATGTGTCCACCCCACAGAGTTATTGCCTGAAGTGACACATTAGACTTCAATTAAAGATCCTCTCCATATGGAAGCTGTTCACACCTCTTGACAGTATTTGGTCTGACATTTAGTTATAAAGGTCGTTTTTTGTCAAGTTCATCTTCCTATGACAACATTAACAATTCATATCACGTTTTAGAGCTGTATGTTCTTCAAGCTAATTAACACGGTACAGGTAACACCAGAGTCAGGCAGGAACATTGTTAAGCGTCGTGGTCTACTGCTGTCTTACTGAGTAACGATGATGAAGTAAAGTGGGAAATGACTTTGCCATGAGAGAGGAGAGGAGAGAGAGAAGGAAAGAATAGAAACGGGAAGTAAAGTAGTAGGGAGTAATAGCAGGTGGGCTGTCCACCTAGCTGAGTCGAGGTGATTGGTTGGGGTGGTGGCCATACACAGCACGCTCCTGCTCGCTCAAGGGAGGCTGGGGTGGGGGAGCTAAGCTAGTTAGGCATTCAGTACTGTATTGTGTGTTAATTTATGTAAGTTAAATGGTGGTGTTATTTTTTCATGTATTGTATAAAGTGAGTCTCTTTTTTATATAATAACTCACCTAAAGTGTCGCCCCAGGAAAAGGTAACAGAGACCTTAATGACACAGGTAGATTGTCACTCCCCTCGCCGCCCAGCGTATCCCACCTGAAGATTAACCATCCCGGCGATACCTTGGGGGGGGGGGGCTTAAGTATAATATATACTCTTATATAATAATGTTGATGCTGTAATACACTGGCAGTCATAGTACAGTACATTTGTTGCCTTTATTAAGTTGAGTTTTGTATTTTTGGAAAAAGAGAGAGAAATTTGAGAAACATAATAGAGAGAGAGAGAGAGAGAGAGAGAGAGAGAGAGAGAGAGAGAGAGAGAGAGTGTATTACATTGCCACACCTGATTCCTTCCTGGTGTATATTTTTACCACCTCTGGTACAACTGTGTCTCTTGCCGATCTATTTTGCACTGTCGCTTCCTGCCTTTCATCTTCCACCTTTCATCTTCTCCTTCATCTTCTTCTCCCCATCGTCTTTCTCCTCCATCTTACCCCTTCATCTTCCCTCCCTTCTTCCTCCCTTCCATCTCCCCCATTCATTTCTCCTCCCTTCTTCTTCCCCCTTCATCTTCCTCTCCCCTCCATCTTCCCTCCTTTTACCTTCCTCCTTCGGTCTTCTCCTTTCTTTTCCACCAATCTCCTTACCTTCCACTGCTGTCTTAGTCCATTACTGTTTTTAAGAAATTTAGTTTTTTCAAGGATTTCGATATTTCATTCACTTACAATTCTTTTTTGTTTTAATTTCATTTTCTCACTCCTGATTCAAGTGATTCAAGTGATGCAGATAATTTAAAATATCCAGCCCTTATAATGTCTTTAGTGCTTCTTAAACTTGGGTAAATATTATTCCATTAAGTTTATAAACAAATACACGACTCAGACACGTTGGTATTATAATCACAAAGCAAAGATATCAAGAAGTTGTGACGCTTCATCTGTACAACCAGTTGAGAATAAACTTTACTTCTCTAAAAGTTTACAAGAAATGAGGGAGAGTTTCTCGCCAGGGGGCGCAGCGCTGTGAGAGAAGAATGTAAATAAGCCTGACTAACTAAGAAGACGACCAGGGGTAAGAAATGGTCCGTCTTGAGGATGTGGTTCAGGAGGTGAGGTGAAGATATAAACCTCGAAGACGTCATAAAACACAGAGATGATACTATTTCTAACCTTCCCAAGTCTCTGGTGGGTGGCAGGTGATCACCAACATGAAATACACCAACATGAAATACACCAACATGAAATACACCAACATGAAATACACCAACATGAAATACACCGACATGAAATACACCAACATGAAATACACCAACATGAAATACACCGACATGAAATGCGCCAAATTGAAATAGAAGATGCCAAGCGAGGTTGATTGTGACTCAGACAGTAACCATAGCAGGACCTAAAAACAGCCAAGACTGTTCTATAATAAGAACTTAAATTATAATTTCTGCCCAAGAGTGCGAGTGAGTGAACTTTAATTTCCATTATAGTATAAAACTTTAATGAGTTTATCTTCAACGTGATCTTAAATTTTAGTGGGTGAATTTTTTCATTGGATAATTAAATCTTTGAGAATAACATTTTAAGGCGGCCATTTAGTGTCATCATGCTGTAAGATGTAGATACGCTCCAAAAAGTATGTTTACGATTTTGTGTTAGACGATATGACACGACAGACGAAGGATTTTGACGACCCTACCGAGACAGCAGGAGTCACAGTGTTCATTTTGAAATTCATCGGTCTCCTCCATAAAGGCACTTTTGGAGTGTTTGTTTGCAACTCCTAGTGGTTAATGTGATGCAGCAGTGTACAGCTCATAGTCCATAAGGTGTTTCTTAGGCCAGACCCTTCAGAGTACAGCGGGTGGTTACACTACTCACCTACCTTACACTCTCCCTGATGCTTTTGTTAGATGTTGAAACAGGAACTGTGGATCAACCTGTACAGCTTCTCCTTTTACTTTCACACAAACAATAGATTTAACATGTTGCCTAAGTACTTTGATGAAACAATAAGCACAAATGTGTTATCGTCATGATCCGCCTTATGTGATTCTATTGCCAGTTGATGTGGGCCCGACCTTGTTTTGACACACTGACTGGCCTCGTGTTAATTTATTCTCACTTAACATACTTTTTTCGTACCTGAACTCCTCGACCGAACGCTCTTAAAGTTTGTAGAGAAGTTGAAACGGGTCTTATTGATATTCGTGTAGGCAGACTGATAGAGTCCCAGCAATAAGAGAGTACAGCCGGGTCCTGCTGGAGACACTGAACACATTTCAGTTATTACATCTGGATATACACGATCACTCACCAAAGAAAACGAAGACAATTTTACCAACTAATATGGTCGAGGTTCTGTAGATATGGGCCACAGCTCAGGTACGGTCGCTATCTGATCTTCTCGACCAGTGTAACAAGAAAGATCTTTACAAACACTATAATATGTAGTCAACGTGCAGTGACTCAGTAATAACTTATTGCTCCTTTGATTCAAGTGTTCGACAACAAACCGAATATGTTCCTCTGTTCCTTTGACTCTATCTTGTGTGTACGATCTTGTGGACTGGGGCGTGATCACGATCAATGGTTGTCCCACTCACTCACTAGGTCTCCTGCCATCTCTTACCCATGAAATTAGATTAAATCTGCCCTGTCGTATCCTCTTTACCTATCCTATCCCCCCTTGTCTCTATTAACCTTAATATATCATCACTCTCTCCCCTACTCTCCTTCCCTGCTTCCTCTACCACTATCTCCACCTCCTCTTTCCTTCCCCTTCCACAATTATTATATCCTCATATCTATGTCTGTCATTCTCTTTATCTGTTCCTACTTCTTTCACTATATCTCTCTATCCCCTCAGCCTAAATCACAATGGCTACAAGAACGAGAGCTTGTGTTGGTAAAAGAGGAATTTTTGAACACCATGACAAATGTATATTTTTTGATGACTTAGGGAGAACGTGTGGCGTGATTAGTGTAGAAGAGGAGATTGTCATACCCTTCTACCCAGTCTTGTTAGTCTCTTATGCCCCACCCTGCCAGTCCTCATACCCTACCCTTCTAGTTCCTCATACCCTACCCTACTAGTTCCTCATACCCTACCCTGTTAGTCCCTCATACCCTACCCTGTTAGTCCCTCATACCCTACCCTGTTAATCCCTCATACCCTACCATTCCAGTCCCTCATATTCCACCCTACCAGATCCTCATACCTCACCCTTCCAGCCTGTCTTTGTGGCCCAACCAAATTAAGTTCTGTAAAAATCTAAAATCTACCTGATGTCTTTCGCCTTCCCTTACCATCATCTCCCAATTGGTTGTCTTGTAAATAGTAGCTCGATGCCCTGGAGTCTCTGGTAGTTTCAATAAGTCTGGAGCCCAACTCATTAAGGAACTTCAGGGTGCTGTCATGCTGGGGAGGGAGGGAGAGGGAGCTGTATTATGCTCTCATGCTGGGGAGGGAGGGAGAGGGAGCTGCATTATGCTGTCATGATGGGGAGGGAGGGAGAGGGAGCTGCATTATGCTGTCATGCTGGAGAGGGAGGGAGAGGGAGCTGCATTATGCTGTCATGCAGGGGAGGAGGGAGAGAACTGCATTATGCTGTCATGCTGGGGAGGGAAGGAGAGGGCTTGCGTGCTGTCATGCTGGGGAGGGAGGAGAGGAGCTACGTGTGTCATGCTGGGGAGGGGGAGAGAGGGGAGCTGCATTATGCTGTCATGCGCAGGAGGGAGGGAGGGGCTACGTGCTGCTGTCATGCTGGGGAGGGAGGGAGAGGGAGCTGCATTATGCTGTCATGCTGGGGAGGGAGGGAGAGGGAGCTGCATTATGATGTCATGCTGGGAAGGGAGGGAGAGGAAGCTGCATTATGCTGTCATACTCGGGAAGGAGGGAGAGGGAACTGCATTATGCTGTCAAGCTGGGGATGGAGGGAGAGGGAGCTGCATTATGCTCTCATGCTGGGGAGAGAGGGAGAGGGAGCTGCATTATGCTGTCATGCTGAGGAGGGATGGAGAGGGAGCTGCATTATGCTGTCATGCTGGGGAGGGAGGGAGAGGGAGCTGCATTATGCTGTCATGCTGGGGAGAGAGGGAGAGGGAGCTGCATTATGCTGTCATGCTGGGGAGGGAGGGAGAGGGAACTGCATTATGCTGTCATGCTGGGGAGGGAGGGAGAGCGAGTTGCATAATGTTGTCATGCTGGGGAGGGAGGGAGAGGGAGCTGCATTATGCTGTCATGCTGGGGAGGGAGGGAGAGGGAGCTGCATTATGCTGTCATGCTGGGGAGGGAGGGAGAGGGAGCTGCATAATGTTGTCATGCTGGGGAGGGAGGGAGAGGGAGCTGCATTATGTTGACATGCTGGGGAGGGAGGGAGAGGAGGTCGCATTATGCTGCATGCTGCTGGGGGAGAGAGGGAGGGAGAGGAGCTCCATTATGCTGTGGCCATGCTGGGGAGGGAGGGAGGGGGAGCTGCATTGTCTTTGTCATGCTGGGGGAGGGAGGGAACTGCATTATGCTGTCATGCTGGGGAGGAGGGAGGGTTGCATTATGTGTCATGCTGGGGAGGGAGAGAGGAGCTGCATTATGCTTGTCATGCTGGGGGGGAGGGAGGAGGGAGCTGCATTATGCTGTCATGCTGGGGAGGGAGGAGAGAACTGCATTATGCTGTCATGCTGGGGAGGAGGAGGGAGCTGCGTGTCTGTCATGCTGGGGAGGAGGGAGAGGGAGCTGCATTATGCTGTCATGCTGGGGAGGGAGGGAGAGGGAGCTGCATTATGCTGTCATGCTGGGGAGGGAGGGAGAGGGAGCTGCATAATGTTGTCATGCTGAGTAGGGAGTGAGAGGGAGCTGCATTATCCTGTCATGCTGGTGAGAGAGGGAGAGGGAGTTGCATTATGTTGTCATGCTGGGGAGGGAGGTAGAGGGAGCTGCATTATGCTGTCATGCTGGGGAGGGAGGTAGAGGAGGTCGCATTATGCTGCATGCTGCATTAATATGATGCAGCATAACTCCAGCAGTCTCACTACAGCTTTGTATGTTTACTGTATGTTTACAGTCGAATGAAAACCTGAGAGACTACTCAATATAAGTCCTTTCATTATCATTGTCACGGACACGGACACAAGAATTCAATGGATCTAAGTAACGAAAATAAGGAATAATTTAAGTTGTTGTCAAAGACTTTCATATGATTATTGTTTATAACTGAAGGTCTTGGAACTATTTTATCACAACAAAGAAATATAATGCAGTAAAACATGGACAGTGACGAAGTACAATAAAGAACAAACACAAACTGTGACATAGAGAACATCCAAGATACAGGAAGACAAACAATAGCAAAATGACAAGGACAGTCATGAGGACACTGAAGGTGAAACTAACAAAAGATACCTGGAGGAGTTGTTATAAATATTGATTTATGTTTTTAACTTTTTGTACTTTTTTGAAGATTTTGTTTTCTCCATAATACAAAAATATCGGTTAATATTCGTTTTTATTCCAATAGGTATTTGGCATTTTTTACCATTATCACTAGGATTATTTTCAGGTTAGGTCAGGTGAGGTCAGGTGAGGTCAGTTAAAAAATACCAAAATACAAAAAAAAAAATATCTACCAATTGGGGAAATTGGGATGAAAAAAATTGTTTACCCAATTTTCTCCAAGAGGTGTAAGATGATCTTGCAGCTTCATAAAAATTCACTAAACAACAATAATTGTCCAAGAGTTAGTAAGGCATCACCTGGTCATGTTAAGGCCACCTGGTGAAGATAAACATGTTGGTAATGTTTGTATCGTGACTGAACCACCTCACACAGCAGCCCTGAGGCTTTAGGCCACTGACTTAAGTGCTTACATTACACAACATAACGCTCTGTAATGGCCGATGATGCTGTTCTGGTTGTCTAATTGTAGTTTCCAACA
>NW_024720231.1:0-11015 GCF_018991925.1 Homarus americanus
TGGCCTCCTGCCACTACTGCTCGTACTTGGCATTGGAGATGAATCCATTTCATCAGTGTAATCACCAGTTACAGTTGACCTAACAGCTGTGGCAGAAGGGGTACTAGACCTACTTCGCTGTTCCTTGGTAGCAGCAATAGGTTGACGAGTATTGCTTGAACTACATGTTTCTACCTCATATGTTCCGGATGATGAAAATTCAGGAATGTTTGTAGGTGCTGAAATTTCAGGTTCTAAATGCACAATGGGTACTGTGATATCATGTTCCTGTATATCCTCATTCAGAATGCGGGTTATAGAATCATCTTTCTCTTGAACGGGCCGAAACATAAATTCCTCTCGGAAACAACTACCGGTAGCTGTAAACCTAGCTCCTGAGGGTCTGGGGGTTGGTTCTCTTTCTTCTTCTGGAAAGAAATGTAGTATAATAGGTTGATTGAAGTCTATGTTAAGAGTATAATTAAAATATTACACTGTATTTCCAAATATACAAAAGCTTTTAGGAAAAATAATGGTTTGAAAAATAGTGTTGACCATCTAAATATATTTGTTTAAAATATTTTTAAATCTAAATATCAACTAGGCGTTAAATTTCTTATATTTGCACTTCTCAATTTTGTCCATTAACATACGAGTTATAAAAACATTTAATATATAAATTAGGGAAGCAATAAACAAGCTAGAAATGAAACCAACTTACTAGTGTCGTTATTTTTCAAAATTATATAAAAAAATCAGTATACTGTACAGTATTTCCAAATCAAGATGTGAAAAAATGTCTCCAAAAGTTTTTTTTTAAATAAAAACAAGGGCAGAAAAAAACAAAATATATCAGGGGGTTGGAAAAGTATTTTGACTGAATTACCATTAATAGGTTCTTCACTTTCAACATCCCCTGGAATCCCATGTATAGAGGCTGGATCTAATAGTTGAAGAATTGCTTCTTCAATTGCAGTGTATGTAATTTCAATTTGGGGGCCGCCACCTTGAAGAGAAAATATAAATAATAACTGTCTTACTGTGAGCTGTGGTTACATACACTATACGCTAACTATGTTATATTTGGCAGAAATCATAGTTACAAAGGAATCTACTGAAATAGTTGTCTTACTGTGAGCTGTGGTTACATACACTATATGCTAACTATGTTATATTTGGCAGAAATCATAGTTACAAAGGAATCTACTGAAATAGTTCCAAACATTATAACCTAACCTATCATTGTAGCTGTAGCCACAAAAATTCTCCTTTATCTATGTCAAAAGTTAATTAGATTTAAGGTAACAAACAATAAATGGTAAAATAAGTCAAAAAAAATAGTCGCAGCCAGAAATTTTCAACCTGTATTAGTTGTAAACTCATAAGATAGAACATCCTTGCCTATAAGCCTAACAAAATAAAATTTACATATTAATGTATACCAAATATGAATATAAATCTATTGATGAATGAAAATTAACGACATAAAAAAAGGAATTCTATGGCAACTTATACATTATGACCTTCATTACCGTCGGAAATAACGTAATTATTAATATGTAGTTTATAACAGTAACCAAACCTACCTAACCTAGCTTCCTTTACCAACGGGAGGCCTCCGCCGCCCTGCCACACAAACTCATATTAACTATCTCTGTTCCACGTCAGTTGCGACACAATGACAAGTGTGTCTTAAAATTGTGTAATCTATATGATAGGTATAATAAGAAAATCCAAAAGTTGTGGGGAAATTATTAACAGTTGTACAGACTTCCCTGACTACCGGGTGGGAAGATATTGGAAGCATAATGTGTTGTCTAATGGTAGACCCTGCTGCCATTTGGCATCACGAAAATTAGGAGCAAGTCCAAGGTTGCTGATCTGACTAAATGTGTCATTTACACACAAGTGCAGGGTCGCAATTGTTTCTCGTAATATCAACAACACAACATACATACTGTATATTGATTCTCACTTTTTGTGTTTTCATTTCGGTATTTATGGTTATTTATTATTAATATTATTATTAATAAAGAGGTATTTTTATTAATAGTACTAAAGAATTATTATTACAGGCCCCGACGTGGGTCAGTGACTGTGCCTGGGTTGGTTAATCCACGTAAAAAAAAAAAAAATTTAGGTTGAACGGTAAAGTTTTTACTATTTACTCACACGGAAAACTTCGAAGAACGATGTTTCTTTTAATGAATGCGCTCATATAAGGAAAATATGTGTATTCATTCACGATGGAGAGCCACCACACTACTTACTTCCTTGAGTTTACAAACACGAAAATCGTACCAAGCCTCAGAAAAACCATAGTTAAGTTTGTTTCATATTGTCAATCAATAACCACGCTAACAATATTAAGACTTACCTGTTCCACCAGCATATTTCTTATCTTGTGCTGCTTTTTTCTTAACGCTCACACGAAGATCAGCAGAAAACTTCCGCCGAATTTCAGTAACATTGCGGGTGACTCTACCAACAGCATTCACCGCATTTAACACTTCACCCCAGGCTGGTTTTTGAGTTGAAGTGTACAACTACTTGAGTCCAACTTCCCTAAAATCATTTCTTGTCTTTTGGCCACCTCAGTCACAAGGTCGTCTCTTCTTGGCTGGTGGTCCTTCCATGTTTACACAATAATATTACGTGCGTCGCTCTCAGCTGATTTCTCCTTCTCTTGTGATTGGTTGATGATTTTGTTAACTGAGCGTTGATTGGCCAACTAGCGTCTGCACTGACATCTACCGTCCGACAAGAGAACTTAATTTACAGGGTAAACACTAGAGTTACGAGAACTTATGGTAGTCTTACGGAACCATAATTAAATTTTGAGTATGCTAAATTTATGGTACTGTAAGGCTTCCACAATATATGGTACTGTATCATGCTGAAAAACGTAACTTATGAGGTGTTTTGAGTATCCGGCCCCAGTTCAACTTGAGTCTTGTCACTGGCCCTTTTATAACTTGTCGTTGGCCCTCAAGAGGCCCACTAGTTCATTCTGCCTTGTCACCTACCCACTGGCCTCCTGTCAACGACCACCCTGATACCTCCAGCAAACCTCCCCATCTCTCCCCCTTGTCCCTCTCCCCGTCTCACCCTGCCAAAGTCCTCCCTGGCACCCTGCCACGGCACCCTGGGTGATCTAGATGGATGAATTAGCATGAGGAGGCGACCGCTATATATATATAACATACTTTAAATGCAAGTCGTCCGTTTAATTGGAGTTGTGGCTGTGCCCCCACACGGAGAGTAGAAACGGGGCGAGCTGACGGTCCGGAGCACGACGTGAGAGAACTTTCAAACCAGTCGGTCCTTCTTTTACCTCTGTCTGTCTGTCTGTCTGTCTGTCTGAATCACCTCCTTCATAAATATTCTTCCCCTCTCTTGTGCTTACTATTTGTTTGTGTGTGTGTGTGTGTGTAATCCATTTATAGTATTTTAAGATCTGAGTTTACCACGTATCCACTTGAACCGATATAACGAAAGATGTTTATTTGTTATACATATTATCAAGGGCATATATTTGCTTTACCTACCTGTCTCAATATATACAGTTCTTTGATACAATTGCTCCCCTCCTTTGCATCTTAATTTCGATTATCTAGTTTCCTTGTTTGTCCGGTTACGCATTCGCCAGTAAGTCCTGTCACTCTGCATCTTTCTCTTGTCTTATTCTAGTGTGTAATTTGTTCATTAGCTTGGATTTATTGACTTGTACATTGAGCTAAAAGCATTTTCTCGAGCAAGTCTCTCCGGGGTGACGTGTGAGTGCATGGCCGCTAGCAGGGTCGGTGTTTATGTGTGGTGGCCCTCATTACATAAGAGGCTTATGTGTTACACTTTTTTTCTTTGCCTTCTGTCTGTTTGTCTTTGGTTCACACTGCTTTTGCTATCTTTGTTTATTTATCTTAATGGGTTTTTTTCTTTCTCTCTCTTATTGTCCGACTTCTACCCTTGCTGTCTCTGTCCTTCGTCCGTTCTACTCTCTCTCTCTCTCTCTCAGTATGACTGCTTTTCTTTCTCTATCTGTCTGCCTGTCTAATCACTTCTATTTATCTATCTGTCTAATCGCCTCTCCCTATCTGTTTGTCCATCTGTCTGTCTATCTGTTGTTCTCTCTTTGTTTAACTATCTGTCTGATTGCTCCTCTGCCTGCCTATCTGTCGGTCTGTCTGTTGGCCATTTTTCTATTCCTTTCACTGATTATTCTTTTTTTATCTTTCTACTCTCGTCTCCGTATACTTGACCTCTATCTCCCTATTCTATGTCTTCGTATCTCGTTCTACACCTGCTGCAAGACGACTTAAAGTAAACACCATCTCCATTAAACTCATAATAAAATAAGAAGGCTTTTGTTTATAATCGTCGCCGTGTATGTTATATTTTTCACTGTATTTTTTTTTCGTCATCATTTGCTCTGAGCCCCTACCTTCCATCTTTCCCTCCTTGCCCTTTCCAGTTCATTCCACCTCCCCTTTCTTACTCCTTCCCTTCCCTTCCCCTCCCCTGCTACTCCCCCATTTTCTTCCCTGCCCCACACCCACTCCTGCACCACACGCATTCCTAGCCCATTACCCCAAATCAACCCCCCCAACCCCATCCTCACCCCCACCACCCCACCATAACCTTTCAAAGCAAGCGCTAACGATATGTTAATTACAAGCTTTAAAATAAATAACTCATAGTTTTCCGGAATATATAAAGCAATAATGAGACCTTAAACATAACACCTTGTTGCTTTAGATCCCCTTTGATAATTTCTTAAGATTATTTTCGTTGTTGTTGTTTCGAGGCTAAATGTTCAGTACAGTTGGATGTAAAAAAAATGTTTAGTATTGTGGTGTTTGGTCTCTAGCGACGTCTTGTTTGACTGTCTGCGACGAACCTCCGTATTGACAGATTCTCTCCCCCTCTTTCTTATATAAGTGCAGGGTAAAGCTTAATCAACCCGAATGAAAATATACCAAGAAATTACTTAAAACAAGACGTGTGGCCCCAACCTGCGTGTAAACACCTGGAGATTTCAACTCAGCCACACATAACTATCCACGTTTTTCTCTTTTATTGTTTTTCTCGTCTGCTTAAACAAGATTTAGCGCTGGCTCCGACTGCCATTTGTCTTAGCACTTTGTTCATTCTGGTGAAGTAATTGTTTTGCCATCATCACCAATTGTGTGCGTAGGTCCGCTTAAATCATCCTGGGCTTTGTTCGTCGCTGCCACTTGAGAGTTTCGACACATGGAATGAACTCACATGAATGGCGGCTCTAGTGGAGTTGTGGCGAGGTTCTCTTGTGTCGGGGAACTGTAGAAAAGGCCAGACCTGAGCGATGAATCATGGTAAGAAAAAAGAAGAAAAAGAAGAAGAAGAACCGACCTCCAGGATAAACGGCATTACAGAAATACAACAATGGTCGGCGTAAATCACAGGTGAATGGAGGAGCATATGTTAATTTATAGCTTCTGTTGAACGTTGGCATTTATGGATAGACCCACATTACTATGAGGTATTATATTTACCACCAAAGATACATAGGCAAGGCTGAAATAACTCCTCTATGTATGCCCGTGTACTTCAATATTTCCAATACAAAGTGAGACCAGGTAAGTGTTTGTCTTGAGAAACTTACCAAGAGACGTAATTAATAACACTTCTTTTACCACATGACAGTGCAAAGAGTTCACCTAAGATTTGTTTATGTGGAGAATTATAAACAAACATATATTTAGTTTACTGTAATTGTCAGCGTAGTAGTGATGATATATTGGTCAGTGTGATGTTGTTAGTGTGGAGTGGTTGGTATAGGTTTTGTAGTGTGTGTGTGTGTGTGTGTGTGTGTGTGTGTGTGTGTGTGTGTGTGTGTATTTGAGTGCTCATAAGTGTGCACAGATTCCCACACAGAACTTCCTCCCCCCCGCCACACACACACGTTCTCATACACACACACACACACACACGCACACGCTCTCACACATACACTCTCACACACACATATCTACACACACACTCTCTCCCTCCCACTACAAAACTCACGGTCTCCCACAACACACTCGTTCCCTCCCACAACACACTCGCTCCCTTCCACAACATACTCTCTCCCTCCCACAACACACTCGCTCCCTCCCACAACACACTCGCTCCCTCCCACATCACACTCGCTCCCTTCCACAACATACTCTCTCCCTCCCACAACACACTCTCTCCCTCCCACAACACACTCCTCCCCCCCCTCACTTCCCCTCTCTCCCCCCACCTCCTCCTACCCCACCCTCCCCTCCCTCCACGTTCCCCTTCTCCTCACCCCTAATCTCTCACTAGAACTAAAGAGCAAAATATATATAAAGGTAAGAGAAACTAATTAACCACTGAAATTGATATAAAGTTAAATATAGATAAAGAATAATGAAGTACAAGTTAAAAACCACAGGTATATAACAAGAAATGAAAAATTCAAATAAATAATTATAAAGTGAAACGAGAGAGGAAATAAAATGTTAATAAAACACTGAAATGTTAATAATTAATCAGATAAAAAGTTAGCAAACACAAATAAACATAAATAATAATATATTCGATTTAACAGAGAAGCCAAATTCACTTAACACACTCGCATGTTTATATAATCTATGGGGGGGGGGCAAACATCAAGGTACTTTCCATAAACATTATAGTTTAGTAAATACAATTCATAAGTTTTGGATAGATAATTATACATACGTCAACATATTAGATAAAAACGTATATCAATTGACGTGTGGTAGCAGGTTAATTTGACGTACAATAACCTAACGTGACAAGTTATGTATCCTAGTGTGTGATAATGTTACAGCTGAAGCGGGAATATCGGTGAAATTACCTCGAGTAGAAAAATATTCCAATGAGAATATCGGATTTTGGTGACAACATGAGATAAATTTTATTAATGTAATATTCCTGATAATGTCGACACAGTACATAACAAGTCAAAGTGAATTACAGAATATTACCAACAATACAGAATTACAATGGGAAAGTAGATTTAAAATAACATCAATGGAATAAAGTGAACAGGTAAATATTACGATAAATGCCAGAACAAACAAAGCCACAAAAAAGTGACTGAGGGGGAAATATTTCGAGAGAAGGCAAATGGTAAATACATGAAACCTAAATAAAATATACATGGAAAATATTCATATGAAAAATATATTTTAATTTTTTCAAATCAAATATAAACATAAGGCAATTTTTCGCAATAGGTAAAACGCGTTTGATTTTTTTTTGGAGGTGGGGTGAGAGAGAGAGAGAGAGTGTGCGCGTGTTTGTTTCGTAGGCTAACAACCAACAACTGACGCACACAATTACATATATGAAATAATAATAATAATAATAATAATAATAATAATAATAATAATAATAATAATAATAATAATAATAATAATAATAATAATAATAATAATAATAATAATAATAATAAAAACATTCTACATTCTCCCCCCCCCTCAAAAAAAAAAATCATGTTAACAAATAGGAGCGATATTTGTTTTGTTTTGTTGGGGGGACATTTGTTAGTTTATGATTCCCGAGGCTTTATGGTCACTACACTGGTTCAGAGCATGGTGGGGGGAGGGTAAAGGGCGTGTAGGGGTAGCTAAGTGGGCGTGTTGAGTTGGGCAAGAGAGAGGCGTGGTGGGTGTAGGGGCGTGTATAGTAGGCGGGAAGTGGCGTGGCACTGTGATGGCGCGCGCCACTAATCACTCTGACCTTACTGAACACAACCCATTATACAGCATAATTAGTGTTGCTTCCATCAGCCTCACACAGTCAAACACACTATTTACATTTTCTCTTCACATATATTTTATTTTATTCGTTTCAAGTGGGACTCGAATTTCAGCCTTGGAGTCGAAGAGGAATTTTTTTAGGAGAAGTTGAAAAGAAATCGTGTTTGGTTGAAGACGAATGTGTTCTTATATAAAAGTGAAGGAATTAACCAGACGTGTTTGATTGTTTGGGAGTCTCTATCTCTCACACTCGAGTCCAAGATGTCCCCTTGAGGACGGTGTTCGTGTAGCGTCGTCAAACTCGCTCTTGGTTTTTATTCAGCAGGAAGAGCTACACCCGCCACCTGGTGTTGGCCGTGTCTGGTGACCATCATAATAACAAGGCCGCTCTTTCGTGCCTTGTCCACACGCCACCCCCCACCTCCATATTGTACCGTTTTGTCCTTTATTAACGGTGGTGTTACTACAGGCAGCGTGGTGTGGGGGGAGGGCCGCTGCTTCACATTGTTCAGTCTTTGACGTGTAACACAAAACGTGAGATGTTGTGGTCCTTCACTACCTCACAACACACACACATCTCCTAGTTACCACATGCTGTTGTTATTAAAGCTCCACCAATGAGTACGCGTCGCTGTCTCGTCCTTTGCTCCGCCGACCATTACAGTGTGTAGCTGTAGGACTCGCCGCCGTGTTTGTTTCATGTAGCGACAATAAACTCCCGGAAATAGAATCACTATACCCAACCTGATCTAATTAAGGACACGTTAGGCTTTGTAAGATAGTTTAGTTTGAAATGTTGTGAATCTCCGTGGGTGTTATAGATTCACTTGGTATACTACATGTGTAAAGTCAGGATATATACAATGTGTGTTGATTTTTCTACCCTTGTGTTAAATATTTTTGTGGGGAGGGGGAGGTATTTTCCTGTCGGTTTCCACTCTAGCTTTCCACCAATGTTATTTCACCCTTCTAGATTTCTATACCCTTTGATCCACCTTACCTAAGAGTGGAATGAGATAAATAGAATTGGTGGAGTGGAATGTCTGTATAATTGATGTCAGGATCCAACTTTGCCCTGGACGACACAGGATTGATCGTCACTGGTGTTGTAAGACTGTACAGAAAACCGCCTCTTGTGTTGTTCCCACGTATTAAAGAGCGATGAAGGTAAACTGAACAAGCACGCTGGGCAATGCTCGTTGTTGTAGTGGAATACACAAGAAACCCAGTCAGTTGAGGGTGTAAATCTTCGCCTGCCTCTGGAATGCACTACACACGCTATGCCAAAACTGAGATATACTCGGCATGTCAACACTGAGACACACATGCTATGCTAACAAACATATACTCACATAAACTATGCCAATATTAAGACACATACACTATGCGAAACACCGGCTGTGCCTAAACTAATGATTTCCCGCTCTACATGAACGCTGAGATAACAAGTTGACTTTTTTTATCGAGGAGGAGCCAAAGTCTTTCACGATAGTCACCGTCTTAGCTAAACTTGTTAACATGGTTAGCAACTTCTGGAAACATCACGCTTAACCGAGTTATCAAGTTGTGAATAAGCTGACTCACAAAGGAGAAGTATTCCTCGACGAATTAATCTTACCAGCTTACAAGCTCTTTATTAATTAATGACAAGCGTTACACCTGTCCGCCATTCTAGGCCACGCCTCTCACCCCCCCCCTCCCCTTAAGTCAATAGCCTTCAAAAGCAGTGAAAGACGAAATTGGTTCTTATAATCATGACTGCTTTCTCGGGACATTGTGTATACAACACACTCTAAACTAAGCCTAGGTACCTTCTTAACCCCTCATAATCCGCCCATGGAAAGTCTGGGACTCTGACCATATTTTCATTATTTTTCCTTTCCAAATTTAGGGTAAACCTGATTTCTCTGTGATCACTGTTCCCAAGTTCTTCCCCTATTGTGATATCTCTGATAATATTTTCTTTATTTGTTCATACTAGTTCTAATATATTGTCACCTCTAGTAGGTTCTGTAATTAGTTGATTCAAAAAATTTTCCTGTACTGCGTCTAGGAAGTCTTCAGATTCATAGTCACCTACAATGTTGTCCCAGTCAATATTTCTGAAGTTGAAATCCCCCATAATGCATAGGTTGTTGTATATTGCTGCCCTACTCATTTCCTGCCATATGGGCTGAGTTGCTTCTTTCCCAAGACTTAGGGGCCGGTAAATCACTCCCATAATTAGTTTTCGCTTCTTTCTGCCATTTCTACCCATACAGACTCAGTTCCTATTTCACCCTTTATTGTATTATTAATGCACCATTTTAATGTATCTCTGACGAAGAGTGCAACTCCTCCCCCCTTCCTACCTTCCCTGTCCTTGTGAAAAAGGTTGTACCCTTCTTTGTGTTACTCAGATAAAAGTTCTTGCTCGCCAGATTCATCCAGGTTTAGGTGGCTACTATGACGTCTACATTCTCAGTACATACAACCGCTCTCAGCAAGTCTATTTTATTTCTAATGCTCCTACTGTTTGTATAGTACACATTTAAACCTACCCTTCCCTGGTCCTGTTTTACCCCTTGTTCTGAGTAACCAATTATACTCCCATCTATCTACTGGCGAAACTTCCCCTTCGGAGTGACAATTTCACGCTCCAGACAAGTGTACCCCGTCACGACTGTACAGGTAGTCGTTGCCGTAGAATCGTCGCCAGTTATCAATGAACGCCCAACCATTGCTTACACAATGTTTTTTTTATTCCAGTCGGCAATTTATAGCAATTGCCTTGGACAGCCTTTCACGGCCAACTCCTCTTCTAGACGAGACACCACATACTATTGGGTTCCCTACCCTATCACTAATCTTCCCTAATGCCTCCCTATACCTGCTGAAAAGTTCCTCACTCCTAACCTTTCCTATGTCGTTGCCTCCTACTCTAAGACACACTACCGGATTGGTACTTCCCCTGACAAGACTCTATCTATCCTCTCAGTGAGTAGTGGGAGGACCAAGCTGGTGGTCAAGAAGCACTCAAAGGATACGACAACAACAACAGCTAAGTGTACCAACCCGTTCAGTCCCTTGATAGACGAATTGGACGTTAGTACAGTCAGGGGCAGGGATGACAAGGAAGGTATAAAAACTTTAATTGTTGGTGACTCACAGGTAAAGTACATGGACAGGGCCTTTTGTGGTAAAAACAAAAATAGGATGAGGGTGTGTTTGCCAGGAGCTGGGGTGGGGGATATAGTTGACAGGATGGACAATATCTTGTCT